>NW_025973852.1:0-5914 GCF_021869965.1 Rhincodon typus
ACCCCTGACCTCATCCCAAAACCAGCCCAGCTCATCCCCGCCTCCTTGAATTGTCCATCCTTTCTCCCACAATCCGCTCCTCCCACCTCAACCCCACCCCCACCTCCTACCTACCAGCCTCATCCCTGCCTCCTTGACTTGTCCGTCTTCCCTTGACTGACCAAATCCCATCCTAACTCCCCACCTACACTCACCTTTACTGTCTCCATCCCTGCCTCCTTGACCTGTCCGTCTCCTCTCCACCTATCTGCTCTTTTATCTACCTTCCATCCACCTCCCCCTCTCTCTCTATTTATTTCAGAATCCCCTTCCCCTCCCCCATTCCTAAAGAAGGGTCCAGACCCAAAATGTCAGCTTTCCTGCTCCTCTGATGCTCTTGGCCTGCTGTGTTCATCCAGCTCTACACCTTGTTATCTCAGATTCTCCAGCATCGGCAGTTCCTACTATCTCTGCACAAAATTATTGTTGTTTCAGATATGGTACCATCTCTTGGCTTTACCTCTAAACCCCATGTCCTCCCACACCCCACCAACCCCCTCCCCTCACATCTCCATCCTGACGAAGATTACTATTTCCACTTCAAGGAGGTTTGTTACTGAATTTGCCTCAAAGTGTTTGTCTGGTGCAGGCTGAAACGTCATTAATTATATTATAATACAGGAAAAAGGCCATTTGGCTCAACGAGTCTATCACAGCAACAGGTTTTCTGTCTTGTTGCCTGATTTTGGGGCACAGACAAAACCTTTGGTGGGAGCAGAGCCCTTAAATATTTTTAAAGTTGGAGGGGTGGGGAGTGGTTGGATAGATATGTCACAAACAAAGGCATGAAAAGTCATCAGAGGTTAGCAGGAATGTGAAGTAATCAGACCAGCCTTGATCTTTCGAAACATGAGGTAGGCTTGAGCAGCTGGCCTAATCCCGTTCTTTGCAATGTTAACAGCCACGATGTTTTTTAAAAAATGCTTATTTAGGAACTGCGGAAAGGTGGACTATTACCAGTGGAAATCTCACATCATTAATGCATGAGGCCTCTCAGTCTCACAAACGTATTTATAGAGAGTGCAGAACATTGGCAAAGCCTACACAGAATTTCTGAGAAGGATTGTTGAGTAGATCAATGAATTTTGGACAAAGCAGCATTTTACTTTAATGAGAGCTGTGAGCATGTTACAGGAAGGTTAAGGCCAAATGTGACCTCGTGGCTCAAAGATGTAGCTTTAAGGAAGTCTAGTATTCCTTAGATGCCGAAACTATTGTTCAAAAAGTTTCAATATTCTGGTAATTATTGAGGGAACTAATTGAACTTAAGTACAGTTTGATCACAGAGAAACTAAGTTGGAATCTGACAAAGCAAGTAGCTATAAAGTTGATATTTATATCCTCAACGGTGAGCGTGCTAATTTCATCCCAGGAGTATTGGATTGCAATGTGTTCCTGAACACGTTCAGGTCTGAAATGTCGGAATTACAAGAACAGGAACCATTTACAGCAGGATTCTCTGAAGTGGGACCAATGTTTAGGCTTAATCTAAACACACTGCCAGAAAAATACAAACAGACCCAATACGTAAAAGAAGTAAAGTTGAGTTATAAAAGGAAAGGAACTCAGCATCGTGTAATAAAACAAAGAACTGCAGCTACTGAAGATCTGAAATGAAAACAGAAATTGCTGTAGAAATGCATAAACTGGAGGGTCTGAAGAAAGGTCGCTGGATTCAACAGGTCACCTCTGCTTTCTCTCTCCACCTGCTGGGTTTCTCCACCAATTTCTGTTTTTGACCTAGCAGTTTGTTCCCTGTTAAATACCACATTTGTCATCAACTCCCTTTTCCTAAAATTCTCCTTGAAACTTCTCTGCACGAGGCAGGGCCATAGGCAGGAATGTGGAGGAATCAAATCAACCCTGATCTTATTAAATGGCAGAGCAAGCTCGAGGGCCAATGACCTACTCTGGCTCATAATTTGTTGGTAATTCATAGTCATAATCATAGAATCATACAGCATGGAAACAGACCTTATGGTCCAACCAGTCCATATCAATTATAATCCCAAACTCAACTATTCCCACCTGCCTGTGCTTGGCCCACATCCCTCCAAACATTTCTTATTCATTTAGTTATCTAAATGTCTTTTAAACGTTGTAACTGTATCCACATCAACCACTTCCTCTGGAAGTTCATTTCACACACAAACCACTCTCTGTGCAAAAAAATTGTCCTTATATCTTCTTTAAATCTTTCTCCTCTCATCTTAAAATTATGCCCCCTTGTCTTGAAATATCCTAGGCAAAAAACACCAGTTATTCACTTTATTTATACCACTCATTTTTCATAAACTTTTATAAAGTCACTCCTAAACTCCTACGCACCAGTGAAAAATGTCTCAACCTATCCAACCAATTCTTATAACTCAAACTGTCCATTCCTGGAAACATTATGTACCTGAACCCTTAGGTTTCTCATTTCCACAGCATTGCCCAAGGTCATACTTTTAATTATATAAGTCTTGTCTTTGTTTGTTTTACCAAAATGTAATACCTCGCATTCATCCAAATTAAACTCCATTTGCCACTCTTCAGCCCACTGATCCAATTGACCAAGATCTCTTTGTAAACTTTACTGTCCATTATATCATCAATCTTGTTGTCATCCACAAACTTACTAAGCATGCTTTCCATATACTCATCTAGGTCATTTATATAAATGACAAACAGAAGTAGGCCCAGCACCGATCCCAGTGGCACACCTCTGGTCACAGGCCTCTAGTCCAAAAAACAATCCTCTGCAACCACCCCCTGTTTCCTAGCATTAAGACAATTTTGTATACAATTGCCAAGTTTACCCTGAATCCCATGAGATCTAACTTTACTTAATAGTCTACCATGCAGAACCTTATCAAAGGCTTCATTAAAGACCATGCAAACAACATTTACCACTCTGCCCTCATCAATCTTTTTGATTACTTCTTCAAAAAACTCAATCAAGTTTGTGAGACAAATTCCCCTTGCAAAAAAAACCCCATCATTCTTTGCCTCTGCAAATGCATATAAATCTTATCTTTCAGGATCCCTTCCAACAACTTACCCACCACCGAAGTAAGACTCACAGATCTACAGCTCCCGGGTTTCTCCTTACGTCCCTTTTTAAAAAAAGCCACACATTAGCCACTCTCCTGTCATCCGTATTTATGGATGATACAAATTTTTCTGCAAGAGTCCCTGTAATTTCCTCCCTAACTTCCCACGATGTCCTGGTATACACTGGATCAGATGCCAAAGATTTATCCACCTTTATATTTTCTAAGACCTCCAGCACTTCCTCTTCTGTAATGTGGATTGTTTTCAAAACATCAATACTCATTTTTCTGAGTTCTCTAGCCTCCATTTCTTCCTCCACGTAAAAACTGATGCGAAATATTCATTTATTATCTCTCCCTTCTCCTAAGTTCAACACAAAGATGACCTGTTTGATCTTTGGTTGCTCTTAATATATTTGTAGAATCTCTTTGGATTATCCTTAACCTTATTTACCAAGGCTATCTCATATCCTTTCTTTACCTTCCCGATCTCCGTCTTAAAAATGCCCCTACACACTTTATGCTTTTCAAGAGATTCATTTGGATCCAGTTGTTTATCATTGAATAGAATTCCTACAATGTGCAAGCATGTCATTCAGCTCATCAAGTCCACACCGAACCCTCTGAACAGCACTTCACCCAGGCCTACATTTCCCATGGACAACCCACCTAACCTGCACATCCCTGGACAATATGGGCAATTTAACATGGCCAATCCATCTAAGTTGCACATTGTTGGACTGTGGGAGGAAACCGGAGCAAATCCACACACAGGGAGAATGTGCAAACTCCACACAGACATTCATCTGAGGGTGAAATCAAACCTTGGTCTCGTTCTGTGAGGTAGCAGTGCTAAACACTGAGACACTACACAGCTCCTAAAACATCTAGTACGTGATTCATTTTTTTATTCTTGACTAAAACCTCAAATTCTTCATTCATCCATTGTTGTCTAATCCTACCCACTTTACCTTTTACTCTAACAGAACATAATGACTCTGAAATCTCGTTATCACACTTTTGAAAGCCTCCCACTTATCAAATATTCCTTTATTTGCGTACAGTCTACTCCTTCCCAGTCCACTCCTTTAATACCGCCTGAAACCATGTCTTTTCCAAGGCTATCACTCACTGCTCTGCTTATCTCCATTATCAGTTCATTTTGATCTGTGTGGTACCTTAAGATCTTTTTCTTTTATTATAAGGGCTTTATAAATGATTTTTTTAAAACAATGATGAGAATGAAATCCTTTGAACAAGATGCATGGGAATTATTTAAGCTGTGATCCATTTGAATTATTCTAGATGGATTGATGTAGCTATAGCTGGAGCAAAATTTGAATGATGACATAAAAGCTCAGAAATTCAACTCTTCGTTTTGTTGGAGACTGGAGGTCCAACCTAAGATATGCCTGGTCCCCATGGAACTCCCTGACAAACAGACATCATGGGAATTGCATGGAAAGTCTGAACTTCTAATGGGTGATCTGTGCCCTCCCTAAGTTCCTGTGTGAAAATTCAACAATTCTAGTACAACTCTAGGGTAATTATCCATTCTGACCCAACGAGACCCAACTTACACCCCTGACGGCTCCACCCTCAGATTCAACTAACTCTTACAACCACCCACTAGTTCCCTCATCTGGGCCTGACTAACCCAGCATACAACTAACCCCCCCACCAGACCCAGCTACCTCTGCTCCCACTCCCCTGATCTGCCTTACCCAGCTAGCACTGCACCTGCCGACTGTCATATCAATAACAAACATCATGGAGATGTCTGTGCCACATGCTGATGTGGAGGGAATTGGAAGGAGCAGAAACTCTAACCTTGTGTGAAGACAATGTATGTATAGATCAAGCTGAAAAAAAAGATTTATTTCAAAGAGTCCAAGAGCACTACTTTGCAGCACTACGAAACTGAATTAGATGCCAGCACATAATAAAAGACCTACCATCCTAATCGCCTAGTATCCGGCCCAAGCAGCTGCCTAGCCACCTGCCACTGCACCCACTTACCATCTGACCCACCGAACATATCACCCACCTACCATCTCACCCACAGATCATCTCACCCACCTAACATCTCACCCACCGACCATCTCACCCACCGACCATCTCACCCACGTACTATCTCACCCACCGACCATCTCACCCACCTACCATCTCACCCACCGACCATCTCACCCACCCACCATCTCAACCAACGATCATCTCACCAACCTACCATCTCACCCATCTACTATCTCACCCACCTACCATCTCACCAACTGACCATCTCACCCATTTACCACTGCACCCACCTACCATCTCACCCACCTACCATCTCACCCACCGACCATCTCACCCACCGACCATCTCACCCACCTACCATCTTAACCACCGACCATCTCACCCACCTACCATCTCACCGACCTACCAACTCACCCACCGACCATTTCATCCACCGACCATCTCACCCACGTACTATCTCACCGACCGATCATCTCACCCACCTACCATCTCACCCACCGACCATCTCACCCACCGACCATCTCACCCACCTACCATCTCACCCACCGACCATCTCACCAACTAACATCTCACGCGCCTACCATCTCACCCACCTACCATCTCACCCACCGACCATCTCACCGACCAATTATCTCACCCACCTACCATCTCACCCAACGACCATCTCACACACCGACCATCTCACCCACTGACCGTCTCACCCACTGACAATCTCACCCACCGACCATCTCACCCACCTACTATCTCACCCACCGACTATCTCACCCAGCTACCATCTCTCCCACTGACCATCTCACCCACCTAACATCTCACCCACCGACCATCTC
>NW_025973852.1:6414-7067 GCF_021869965.1 Rhincodon typus
ACCATCTCACCCACGTGCCATTTCTCCCAACTGCAATCTCACCACCTTCCATCTCACCCTCCGACCATCTCACCCACTCACCATCTCACCCACCTACCATCTCACCCACGTGCCATTTCTCCCAACTGCAATCTCACCACTTTCCATCTCACCCTCCTACCATCTCACCCACTCACCATCTCACCCACCTACCATCTCACCCACCTACCATCTCACCCACCGACCATCTCACCCACCTACCATCTCACCCACGTGCCATTTCTCCCAACTGCAATCTCACCACCTGCCATCTCACCCCCCTACCATCTCACCCACTGACCATCTCACCCACCGACCATCTCACCCACCTGCCACTACACCCACCAACCATCTCACCCACCTACCATCTCACCCACTGACCATCTCACCCACCTCCCATCTCACCCACGTGCCATTTCTCCCAACTGCAATCTCACCACATGCCATCTCACCCACCTACCATCTCACCCACTGACCATCTCACCCACCGACCATCTCCCCCACCTACCATCTCACCCACCTACCATCTCTCCCACCTGCCATCTCTCCCACCTCCCATCTCACCCATCTACCATCTCTCCCACCTGCCACCTCACCCACCTGCCATTTCTCCCACCTGCCATCTCACCCACCGA
>NW_025973852.1:7567-7953 GCF_021869965.1 Rhincodon typus
CATCCACCTACCATCTCACCCACCTACCATCTCACCCACCTACCATCTCAACCACCGACCATCTCGCCCACCTACCATCTCAACCACCTATAATCTCACCCACCGACCATCTCCCCCACGTAACATCTCATCCACCGACCATCTCACCCACCGACCATTTCACCCACCTACTATCTCACCCACCGACCATCTCACCCACCTACCATCACACCGACCGACCATCTCACCCACCGACCATCTCACCCACCTACCATCTCACCCACCGACCATCTCACCCACCTACGATCTCACCCACCTACTATCTCACCCACCTACCATCTCAACCACTGACAATCTCACCCATCTACCACTGCACCCACCTACCATCTCAACCACCGAACATCTCA
>NW_025973852.1:8053-8339 GCF_021869965.1 Rhincodon typus
CTCCCACTGCACCCACCTACCATCTCACCCACCTATCATCTCCCCCACCGACAATCTCACCCACGTACCATCTCAGCCAACGACCATCTCACCCACCTACCATCTCACCCACCGACCATCTCACCCACCTACCATGTCACCAACTTTTCATCTCACCCATCTACCACTGCACCCACCTGCAATCTCACCCACCTACCATCTCACCCACCGACCATCTCACCCACCGGCCATCTCACCAACTACCATCTCACCCACCGACCATCTCACCCACCTAACATCTCGCCCA
>NW_025973852.1:8439-8825 GCF_021869965.1 Rhincodon typus
CATCCACCTACCATCTCACCCACCTACCATCTCACCCACCTACCATCTCAACCACCGACCATCTCGCCCACCTACCATCTCAACCACCTATAATCTCACCCACCGACCATCTCCCCCACGTAACATCTCATCCACCGACCATCTCACCCACCGACCATTTCACCCACCTACTATCTCACCCACCGACCATCTCACCCACCTACCATCACACCGACCGACCATCTCACCCACCGACCATCTCACCCACCTACCATCTCACCCACCGACCATCTCACCCACCTACGATCTCACCCACCTACTATCTCACCCACCTACCATCTCAACCACTGACAATCTCACCCATCTACCACTGCACCCACCTACCATCTCAACCACCGAACATCTCA
>NW_025973853.1:0-8824 GCF_021869965.1 Rhincodon typus
AACCCAGGTCCCTGGCGCTGTGAGGCAGCAGTGCTAACCACTGAGCTTCCATGCTGGTCAATGATAACCAGGGAGCTGTACACCACATGGGCCAATGACCTATGTCGCTCATCATTGAAAGTCCTGTAAATAGAATTTGCTGCAGCTCCTTTCCTCACAGTTCGAGTTATTTACCTTGCCCACTCAGAATGGTCACAGCTAGTTTCTACCCAGCTGCTCACTTTTGATTTCCAGCATGATGGACAACGACAGTTAACGTTCCTCTTCCAATGAATTGGTGCAGCCTGAATATGTTGGTGAGTCATCAAACATCCATATCCCTTTCTTAGCAACTCATTCTGGAAATGCCACAGGTTTCACACTTCCCACCCAACTCATCTACATGTGACTGCACCCACCCTTTCCACACATAGACCAAGGCCAATCTGGTGGACATACCTGGTGCATTCATACATTGCCATAGAAGCAGTGATTGCTCCCAAAGCAAAATTCTACTCTTAAGACCAATAATTGGAATTTAGTTTGATGGACAATAACATGCAAATACAGAATGTTGGTAATTATTCTATTTGCTATTAATTTAGAGAGAGCTTTCATTGCTGACTTTGGTCTGAGACTACTTTTCTCTCTGCAGTTTGGCTTTCACCAGTCTCCCCTTGATCCAACACAACTAGGAACGCACCATAAGAAGCTAAGTTTCTTTATATGTCTGTCCCAATAGAAATGTGAAAATGCATTGATACATTAATTCATATATATCAGCTGACTTCACCAGCATATAATTGTGTCTTGTAGAAATGAATTGTTTTGAAAGTTTGAGTAAATCCTTCTTGCAATAATGATAAAATAACCAAAGCGAGAAGGACATATTGGCAAATAAAGCACAACGGTTGCTGCACATAACTGTTTAAACAACCATTCAGAAAAGCAATACAATTTAACAGTAGAAAGCAGAAATAAATGAGCTTTTCATTTTAACAAAGAACAATGAAGATGTGGCATGTATTATTAGGTAAAGCCACAACATCAAATTATATCGAATAATAGAATCTTACAGAGCAGAAACATATAAAATTCAAAAGCAGCAAAGCAACTTTATTCCAGGGATGCGCTTTGCTCCAGTAAATAATGTCACAGATGCATTTCCTAAAGACATCCTGCTGAGTTATTAGTGCCTGCCTGCCTGCTCTGGACAGGCATCAATCATGAAGCTCCAACTCTATATGAGCAACTGACCAGTGGAAGTAGTATTTGGAACTTCCCAGTGGTTAGGTCACAAACATATCCAACGATGTTACCCCACACTAAACCTCCCAAAGTTTGTGGGAGAGTCACCTTATTTCCATCAAAAAATTGGCCACCAAGGTGACATCAGATTTACCCTCACTGTTAGTACATTCTGGTGTCCTTCTCCAGCTCCTTCTTTATCTCTCTTTCTGGTATATTGAAGACATGGGTTTCAGTGCCACTTCTGTTCTCACCATGAACTGGACTACTTCATTAACTCTGTTTCCAACTTTCAGCCTCCCCTCACCTAATGCATCGTTGACTTCTTCCTTCCATTCCTGCACTTCTCTCTCTCTACCTTGTTCTAAGTATTTTTGTCTTCTTTGATATTCTGCATTGACATTCATTTTATTTGTCTCTAACCTTTATTGTTACATTCAAATGCCTTTATGTAGCAATTCATGGCTCAAAGTAACTTCTGTCTCTTTGGTATATTCCACTGGCACTCTCTTTGATGAAATTTTTTTTTGCTGTTTTATCTCCTCTGACCACTACTCTATCATAGAGCACCTCTTTTATTCTTCTGAACTTCTCCATTCCATTAGCTCAAAAACTCTTACATTACCAACTTTCTTGAATTCTGATGAAAGGTCATTGACCTGAAATAACAACTCTGTTTCTCTCTGCAGATGCTGAGTTTCTCCAGCATTTTTTCTCTTCATATTGCGAGGATAGGCATGATGAAAAGGAATGCAAAGCAAGGAAGAAAGCAACATAGCTGACCAAAAGAAGCTTTTCTGATGAAGGGTCTAGGCCCGAAACGTCAGCCTTTCTGCTCCTATGATGCTGCTTGGCCTGCTGTGTTCATCCAGCCCTGCATCTTGTTGTCTCGGATTCTCCAGCATCTGCAGTTCCTACTATCTCTGTTAGAATTTCATATGTCTCTTTGAGATCTTCCGTCATTCGTTTGAAGTCGAATGAAAACAATCCTAATCCAGTCAATCTCTCCTCAAACGTCAGTCCTGCCATCCTCGGAATCAGCCTGGTAAACCTTTGCTGCACTCCCTCAAGAGCAAGAGCATTCTTCCTCAGAAAAGCAGACCAAGACTGCACACAGTATCCCAGGTGTGGTCTCTCCAAGGCCGTGTACAACGGCAACAACACATCCCTGCTCTTGTATTCGAAACTTCTCGCAATGAAGGCCAACGTCCCATTTACCTTCTTTACCACCTGCTGCACCTGCATGCTTACCTTCAGCAACTGGTGCACAAGGTCACCCAGGTCCTGCTGCACACTCCCCTCTCCCAATTTACAGCCATTCTGCTAGTAATCTGCCTTCTTGTTTTTGCTTCCAAAGTGAATAACCTCACATTTATCCAAATTATACTGATTCTGCCATTGATTTGCCCCTCACCCAATCTGACCCTTTATTCATTAACAGGATGAGGGCGTTGCTGGCATGTACTGCCGATCCCTAATTGCCCAGAGGGCAGTTAAGAGTCAACCACATTGCTGTGGGTCTGGAGTCACATGTAGGCCAGACCAAGTGAGGATGGCAGTTTCCTTCCCGAAAGGACATTAGTGAGCCAGATCGGTTTTTCTGACAATCGGCAATGGATTCACGGTCATCGTTAGAACAAAAACAAAGAACAAAGAACAAAGAAAATTACAGCACAGGAAGAGGCCCTTCGGCCCTCCAAGCCTGCACCGATCCAGATCCTCTATCTAAACCTGTCACCTATTTTCCAAGGATCTGTATCCCTCTGCTCCCTGCCCATTCATGTATCTGTCCAGATACATCTTAAATGACCCTAACGTGCCCGCCTCTACCACCTCCGCTGGCAACGCGTTCCAGGCACTCACCACCCTCTGCATAAAGAACTTTCCACGCATATCTCCCTTAAACTTTTCCCCTGTCACCTTGAAGTCGTGACCCCTAGTAATTGAGTCCCCCACTCTGGAAAAAAGCTTCTTGCTATCCACCCTGTCTATACCTCTCATGATTTTGTAGACCTCAATCAGGTCCCCCCTCAACCTCCGTCTTTCTAATGTAAATAATTCTAATCTACTCAACCTCTCTTCATAGTTAGCGCCCTCCATACCAGGCAACATCCTGGTGAACCTCGTCGGCACCCTCTCCAAAGCATCCACATCCTTTTGGTAATGTGGTGACCAGAACTGTACGCAGTATTCCAAATGTGGTCGAACCAAAGTCATGTACAACTGTAACAGGACCTGCCAACTCTAGTACTCAATACCCCGTCCGATGAATGAAAGCATGCTGTATGCCTTCTTGATCACTCTATCCACCTGCGTTGCCACCTTTAGGGTACAAAGGACCTGAACACCCAGATCCCCAGGGCTTTTCCATTTATCAGATTCTTAATTCCAGATATTTTTATTGAATTCAAATTCCACCATCTGCCTTGGTGGGATTTGAACCCGGGTCCCCAGAACGTTATCTGGGTCTCTGGATTAACAGTCCAGCAATAAAACCGCTAGGACATCACCTCCCTGGATCATGCGGAAGGATTTCTGTATCCTCATCACAGTTCACCCTCCCACCCAACTTGGTATCATCTGCAAACTTTGAGGTGTTACATTTTGTTCCCTCATCCAAATCATTAATATATATTGTGAATAGCTGGGGTCCCAGCACTGAACCCTGTGGGACCCCACTAGTTACTGCCTGCCAATTTGAAAATCATAGAATCCCTACAGTGTGGAAACAGGCCCTTTGGTCCAACAAGTCCACACTGAACCTCAGAGCATCCCACCCAGACCCATCCCCCTAATCTACACCTCCCCAAACACTATGGGCAATTTAGCATGGTCAATCCACCTAACCTGCACATCTTTGGACTGTGGGAGGAAACCGAAGCACCCGGAGGAAACCCACGCAGACAAGGGGAGAATGTGCAAACTCCACACAGACAGTTGCCTGAGGCTGGAATTGAACCCGGGTGCCTAGTGCTGTGAGGCAGCAGTGCTAACCACTGTGCCACCATTCCCTCATCCCAAAAGGACCCATTAATTCCTACTCTTTGCTTCCTCTCTGCCAACCAGTTTTCTCTCCATCTCGATGCACTTCCCCCAATCCCATGTGCTTTAATCTTGCACGATAATCTCTTATGCGGGACTGTGTCAAATACTTTCTGAAAGTCCAAATATACCACATCCACTGGCTTCCACTTGTCAACTCTCATGGTTACATGTTCATAGAATTCCAACAAATTTGTCAAACATATTTTCTTCTTCATAAATCCATGTTGACTGTCTGATCCTGCCACTGCTTTTAAATACTCTGCTACAAAGTCCTTGATAATGGATTCGAGAATTCTCCCCAATACCGATGTTAAGCTTACTGGTCTAAAATTCCGTTTTCTCTTGACCTCCCTTTTTGAATACTGGAGTGTCATTAGCTACCCTCCAAACTGTAGGGACTGTTCCAGTGTCTTACAGAATCCTGGAAGGTGACCACCAGGGCATCCATAATTTCTACAGCCTCTTCCTTAAATACTCTGGGGTGTAGATTATCAGGCCCTAGGGATTTATCCACCTTCAATCCCATCAATTTTCCCAGGACCATTCTCTACAAATATTGATCTCACTCAATTCTTCCCTCTCACTAAATCTTGCATTCTCCAACATTTCTGGTATCTGATTGTGTCCTCTTTTGTGGAGACAGAACCAAAGTATGTATTCAGTTGGTTAGCCAATTCTTTGTCCCCCGTTTCTGTCTGTAGAGGACCTACATTTGTCTTCAGCAATCTCTTTCTCTTCACGTATCTATAGAAACTCTTAGTCCTAGTCTTTGTGTTCTTACTTTCATACTGTATATTCCCCTTCTCAATCAATCCCTTGGTCCTTCTTTGCTGAACTCTAACCTGCTCCCAATCCTCAGGTTTATTATTTTTCTTGGCCAATCTGTATGCTTCTTCCTTGGATCGGATACAATCTCTAATTTCCTTTGTAAGCCATGGATTAGCCCTCTTACCCACTTTGCTTTTGTGACAGACAGGAATAAACAGTTATTGCAGTTCCTCATGCGTTCCTTGAATTTTTGCCATTTCCTATCCACTGTCATTCTTTTCAGTAACTGTCCCCAATCTATTAAGGCCAATTCACATTTCATACCTTCACAATTTCCTTTATTAAGGCTCAGCACCCTTGTCTCTGAATCAATGACCCCACTTTCCATCTTGATAAAAAATTCCATCATGTTATGGTCCCTCATCCCCAAGGGGTCTCGCACAGCTAGATTGGCAATGATTCCCTTCTCATTACACAGTACCCAGTCTAAGATGGCCTGCTGTCTAGTTGGTTCCTCCACATATCAGTCAAGAAAACCATTCTGTATACACTCCAGGAATTTCTCCTGTATGGCATTGTAGCTAATTTGATTTGCCCAATCTATGTGCAGATTAAAATCATCCAATCACCAATATTTCCTTATCACATGCATTGCTAATTTCCTGTTTAGTGTCATTCCCAACACCAGCACTGCAGTTTGGGGGTCTATATATGATTCCCACTAATGTTTTTTGCCCCTTGGTATTTCTTAACTCTATCCACACAGATTCCACATTGTCAGAGCTAATATCCTTTCTCAGTAATGTGTTAATTTACTCTTTAACCAGCCATGCCACTCCACCACCTTTTCCTTTTCACCTGTCCTTCCTAGATTCTGAATACCCTGGGACATTTAGTTCCCATTCCTGATCACCCTGCAGCTATGTCTCCGTAATCCCAATTATATCGTACCTATATAAATCTATCTGCGCGATTAGTTCATCCACTTTATTGCAAGTGCTCCATGCATTAAGGTAAAAACAAACTTTGCTTTTGACGCCAGCATTAGTTTAAACTCTCCCAAGCTGCTCTAGCAAACACTCTCCCCAGGACATCAGTTCCAGTCCTGCCCGGGTGTAACCCGTCCAATTTGTACAGGTCCCACCTCCCCCAGAACGAGTCCCAATGTCCCATGAGTCTGAAACCCTCCCCCAACACCATCTTTTCAGCCATGTATTCATCTGATATATCCTCTCATTTCTACTCTGACTAGCACGTGGCACTGGTAGTAATCCTGAGATGAACCTCTGAGATCTGATTTCTTCCTAGCTCCCTGTATACTGCTTTTCGGATCTCATCCCTTTTGTTACATATGTCATTTGTACGAATGTGTACCACGACCACTGGCTGTTTGCAAAAGTAGTAGACTCGCCAACTTTAAGGGCATTTAAATGGTCATTGGATAAACATATGGATGATAATGGAGTAGTTTAGGTCAGATGTGCTTCAGATTAGTTTCACAGGTTGGCGCAACATCGAGGGCCGAAGGGCTTGTACTGCGCTGTAATGTTCTATGTTCTAACCCTCCCCCTCCAGAATGTCCCATACCTACTCCGAGACATCCTTGACCCTAGCACCAGAGAGGCAACATACCATTTCACACTTTTATCTCTCCTTTACCACAAACAGCACTATCTTTGTCTGTGGCTTTGGGCGACCTCATAATCTTTACCACTCTCTCATTTTTCCTCTGTGTAAACAACATATTAAAATCATTACTTTTCAGCCCCTTTCAAATCTGAAGAAAAGTCACATTGGATTTGAAGCATTAACTCTGTTCGCTCCATAGATTCTGCCAAACCTGTTGAGTTTCTTCAGCATTTTCTGTTCTCATGCATTATGTCCAAGTTCCTTAAGTTAAGACAAACTAATGGACAGATTTTATATCAGACCTGTTTCTGTAGAAATTTATAACTCATCAATGCTTTTATTGACTGCCCAGCTCCTTTATTCAGAAGCTGTAGCTGAGTATGTTCCTGTACTTGCACACACTCTGTATTTTGATTTGAATATATTTATCATTTCTTTTCATGATGTCAGTGGCTTGTATCAGCTGATTGTGAGACTCCGTCAATTAGTCCTCACTTCTGTCATCATCAGCAGGATACAGGAGAGAGGTCCCACATGTACTCAGCACTACTCGATCAGTTGCCTGTAGGATCTCCTCCAGACGCTGGAGGGAGCCACTGAGCTGTTGCACTTTAGGCATGGAGAATAAATTAATCAAGGGTATGTGAAGCTTACCATCAATCTTACACACTTTCAGTCTCTTACTATCTTTTGGCCTAAACATTTTTTCCAGTTTACCATCCTCAGTTTGCTCAGATCCCCTTTCATTCTGGTTGCAATTCTCAGCTCCTTGCCCCTCATCATCATAATGACTGTTAATGATCTGCCTTCTCATGCATTCTGCTGCATAGATAACTTCGTTAAGGACGATATCCTGCTGGATTTTCTTATCTTTCAGACTTGGGTAAACAACTTCATATACCTTGGAAATAAAGGAGAGAAATTTGTAAATCAGTACAAAATCTATAGCAGAATTCAACAGTGTTGAATTAATCTAAATTTAAGGAAAACATTATTCCTTCTGAATAATTGGGATAATTAAGGATTTCTGAAGGAGATCATGAAAAAGCTGTTGAAACCTAGGTTATTTCTGCTTGGGACATGAAACTGGGACAGATCAACCTGGGATGGATTGATACGGGCCTGATTAGCATGGGAATGAATAAATCGTGACTGATTATTGGAAAGACTTTTCTTTGCAGTTTACATTATTTTTGACTGTGAACTGAATGGGGAAAACCCAGGATTGTGGAAGGAATTGCTGCATTTTAAAAAGTAAGTTACTGAAACACATTATAAGTCATGTTTACACTGCTGTTTTGCTCAAACAGTGGGTGAAGCTATTTGTAGACAGGCCTGCACCAGCAGATGTGTATGATGTGAGATATGGTTCGCAACAGGTTGCTGATTGGTTTGTGAAGTCATGACCAGTTGTTGTTGCCAAAGGCCACTAGTCTGGCAAGAACTATCTGACTGGCTCCTGGGTAGCTGAACAGCTTGTGTGTGTGAATGATATAGGAAGAAGTCTCCCAGCCTCTGCGTGGACAAATGGTGTGTGTCTCTCTCTCTCCACAAAAATACCAGAACCCTGAAGAAAGCTAGTTTATTTTCCCTCACCACTTGCTGTAAGCTGTGACCTTTAATCAATAACTAAGAGACTTTGCAGTTAATGTATCAATTGTCTATGTATACTGCAAAGAAATGAAAAGAACCTGAAGAGAAGGGAGTGAAGAACAGAAAATCCTGGCGAGCAAAAGGTTCATTTCAACCCTGTGGACTGGGATCGCTGCTTCCACTGTAATTTTTCCCTCCACCCAATACAGCAATGTGTTCTGTAATTCCATATAACATGCATAGACATTCCCTTGTCCACTACCTTAATCACCTCTTCAAAAAAATTCAATGAGATTTGTCAGGCATGACCTACCTGTCATGAATCCATGCTGGTTCTCCCTAATTCAAGATGTTCAGTTATTCCATCTTGATTACAGATGCCAACAACTTCCCCATTACAGATGTTAGACTAACTGGTCTGTAACTACCTGGCTTTCCTCTTTCATAGAACATAGAACATAGAACATAGAACATTACAGCGCAGTACAGGCCCTTCGGCCCTCGATGTTGCGCCGACCTGTGAAACCAATCTGAAGCCCATCTAACCTAAACTATTCCATTA
>NW_025973854.1:0-8824 GCF_021869965.1 Rhincodon typus
CTTTATGATAAGGTATTAAAGCAAGCTGAGTTCTGAGGAAGGGTCACCGGACCCGAAACGTTAACTCTGTTTTTTCCTTCACAGATGCTGCCAGACCTGCTGAGCTTTTCCAGCTACTTTGTTTTTGTTTCTGATTTACAGCATCCACAGTTCTTTCTTACTGAAGGAATGGCGATACATTTCCAAGTAAGGACAATGAGTGGCTTGGAAGGGAAATTTGCAGATGGTGGTGTTCCCTTCCCATGTATCTGCTGTCCTTGACTTTCTAGATGCATGTGTTTGTGGGTTTGGAAGGTGAATTCAGTGATAATGACTATGACTTTTGCAATGTTGGCTGCAATTGAAATCAGGATCCAGTTCGTGTTGTGTGTGTTTTTTTATTGTAAACTGAGATTGTTTCCAAGTTAATCCTCGTTCCTGAAACACCAAGCATTTTGGACACCTGATGGCTGGGCCCTTTTCGAATGGTGTCGGTCACATTCGCAGTTAGATTATTGATTACATTTTGAGGCCATTACTACCCCATTGAGATCAGGTAAGGCCAATGAGAGTTGTAACTACAGTGATCATGTAACATTTGAGAGACAATGAATTTTCAAGATAAATGGCATCACTGTCAACTGCTGCATTAAATTGGAATTCCTTTTCTCGAATTACATTTTCTTTTGATTCTCCAGATTGCATTGCACCCCATATCCCCAGATCTCTGTAACCTGGCAACTCAACTGTGTTAGGATCCCCACTGACGCCTGTTCAAGCCCTGAAGTCTTCTTGGAGCAAATTATTAGGTTCACCCAAAATGCACTGCAGTTTAGGGTCTGTTACTTATGTTGTGTTCTCCTCATTGTAGCATTCACATTGTGTGCAGCCTGTCATTACTTGATGCAACTGAATCTTCTTTTGTGCGTCGCACTACAGCAAAAAGCAAAACATTGGTTCCCAATCCTCTCATTCTGTCTTCCCAGTCATTTCCATTTCTACACCAACAAGGTTTTCTTTCTTTGAAAATAGTTTGTACTACTCCAGACAAATATGAGCAGGTAAACGATTTGCAGATTGGTTAACTACCATTCCAAGATAATACCACTCTCCGTAGCAGAGATGGCCAACGGAGATTATGTGTAAGTGCTGTATTATGATAGGAGAGGAATTAGGGTTCACTTTGGGAAGGCTGTGAGCAGACTCAGGTGGAGTTAAACAAAAGCCCTATGTAGACATTCTGTCTGTGATTCTCCCACTTCCCACTACCCTGCCCATGATACCAATACAGGAGATGAGACACCTGCTTAGAACATGTCCCTGTATTTAACCTCTCTAGTCCTGTTAGAATTTTATAGAGACAAATGTCAATAAGACAAAAGATTGGGAGGAGGCTGGAGCTCCACTTTGACCTGGCATGATAGCATGAAATGATCAATATTGAGACAACTGCCCCTTACATAGCCAATGCTAATGGCCTAGTGGTATTATTGCTAGACTCGAGTCACAGTCATAGAGTTATACAGCATGGAAACTGACACTTCGGTCCATCCAGTCCATGCTGACCATAATCCCAAACTAAACTAGTCCCACCTACCTGGCCCAAATCCCTCCAAACATTCCTTATTCATGAACTTATCTAAATATCTTTTAAACATTGTAATTGTACCCGCATCCACCACTTCCTCTGGGAGTTCATTCTACTAATCCAGCAGACCCAGGTAATGTTCTGGGGAACTGGTTTCAAATCCTGCCATGGCAGATGGTGGAATTTGAATTCAATTAAAAAAAAATCTGAAATTAAGTCTCTAATGGTAGCCACGAAATCATTGTCCATTGTTGGGGAAAATATTCATCAAGTTCCCTCATGTCCTTTAGGAAAGGAAACTGCCATCTGTCCACCCTATATGTGACTCCAGACTCTCAGTAATGTGGCTGACTCTTATCTGCCTGTAGAGAATTAGGGATGGGTAATAAATGCCCATATCCCAA
This sequence comes from Rhincodon typus, assembly GCF_021869965.1. NCBI lineage: Eukaryota > Metazoa > Chordata > Chondrichthyes > Orectolobiformes > Rhincodontidae > Rhincodon > Rhincodon typus. The sequence goes on from NW_025973854.1 coordinate 1,972, forward strand.
CAGTGAATTTTTATAAAAGCATGCCAGTCTTACACCTCTGTTGCTTGATTTTAGGATCTGGATTCTAATGCAATCCAAATATGGAAACCAACACTGGAAATTTCCTTAAAGCCTTGCCTATTACACTGGGCGTGGGGTTTTTATTGCCATTTTGACGTTGCAGGAGGAACATTATTTTGGAAAGGTCCCGTGCCAGAGATCTTTTGACGAAATCATTCATACATTTTGATACAGCAGCTGCTCACCCTCAGGAACTTGGGTTTAGTCTCAGTTCAGTCAGACAGGATGAACATATCCTCAGTCTCAAAGACAGGCTGAATTTTAGCAATAGCAAAAGCCAGCTGGAGCCAATCTGCAAACTGCTAATAAGCTATCCAATTTTCTTTTCAATTTGACTTCCATTGGAATGGCTTCATTAGATGGCTAATAGGCAAGTATTACATTTGGTTCTTGCTGCCACCCATTATTCACACTTTAATTAGACCCCCGGGGGAATCTGACAATCTATCACTAAGAAAAATGAATGTTGGTTTATTGCCAATCGTGTTTGCTGCAAATGTCCCGGTTTTGTGTCCTTGTTTTCCAAAGTGGCCACCAGTGGTTTTACCAAAGATCAGATCACTTAGATTTAAGAAACACAGGGTAGCCTTAACCCTGAGCCCAACCCTAACCCTCGGGTCAACTTTAAACCTTAGCCAATACTAATCTTCAACGTAACCTTTGCCCTCAGCCCAACCCTAACTATCACCTCATCCCCAACCTTCAACCCAATTCTGATGTTCAATCTAACTTTAACCTTAGCCCATACCTAACCCTAAAGCAACCCTGATCCTAAGACCATCCCTAAACCTGAGTTTAACATTGACCCTTAGTCCACACCTAACATGAGTCTGACTCTGATCCTCAATCTCTTGATTTTGGGTGGTATGATGGCACAGTGGTTGGCATTGTTGCCTCATAGCACCAAGAACTCGGGTTTGATTCCAGCCTTGGGCAACTCTGCAAATTCCGCACAGACATTCTCCCAGTGCCTGTGTGAGTTTCCTCTGGGTGCTCCGGTTTCCTCCCACAGTCCAAAGATGTGCAGGGTAGGTGGATTGGCACGGGAAATGCAGAGTTACAGGGATAGGATATTGGCGGGGGTGGGGGGGTGTGGGTTAAGTCTGGGTGGAATGCTCTTCAGACAGGGCAGTGTGGACTCAATGGGCCGAATGGCCTGCTTCCACACTGCAGGGATTACAGTGATGCCCAGAAGTTCTTATGGAATCACTACGTCTAAAAATATCTGTGATATATTGGCTAAAATGTTATTACTGACATAAGTTACTGCACTGAATATTATTCAGCCTACACGATAAGACTTGTCTAAGATGGATTTCTATCGAACAATTTCCATCCTTTTATGAGTACAACAAAGCAGTGAATACAAAAATTAGCAGCTGCTTCCCATTCATCCACCCAGCACAAACTGATTCCTGCACACAGCAAATGGTCCCTTAGCAACCACATTGTCACCAATGAGCTGAGACTTGAACAAGCCAATTAAAAGCTTGTCTGTATTTACAGCTTTGATATTGTCAGAACAATAATTACAATTGCAATTTTGATATAACATCCCCTGACCTCAGCACGTCTGGAATCCACAATATTTCACTCCTGCTCTATACAATGCATTATTTATGTTCGTAGAATTTTACAGCACAGAAGGGTTCCAGTCGGTTCATCAAGACTGATCCTATTCTTTGCCAGGGCTACTCAATTAGTCATACAATACCTACAGTACAGAAAGAGGCCATTCAGCTCAGCAACTCTGCACCGACCCTCCAAACAGCACCTTACCCAAACCCAGCTGCCTATCCCAGTAACGCTGCATTCACCATGGCCAATCCACCCTAACCTGCACATCTTTGGACTGTGGGAGGAAACCGGAGCACCCGGAGGAAACTCATGGGGAGAACATGCGAACTCAGAACTCGTGCAAACAGACACACACCCAAGGCTGGAATCAAACTCAAGTCTCTGGCACTGTGAGGTAGCTCGTAATTACTGAGGTGCCATTCCTCCTCTGCTTGTTCTCCACAACACAGCATCTCTGCGCTCCCCCCACCTCCCCAGCACTAACAAAGCCACACTCCTTCAAGTGTTTGCCCAACTCCCTGGCAGGTCAGTATGGACTCGATGGGCCAAATGACCTGCTTCCACACTTATTGGGATTCTATGCCTGGAAGCAGCTCACTCGTTCATTTTTAGGCTGGGGCCAGGGGGTTCCTCTCTACCCACCTAAGAGGATTAAGGGGGCTCCAGTTTAATATCACATCTGAAAATTGGGATTCTTGTCATCCGACAGTGACTGCACACATTCTATACCAGATTGTCAACACGGAAAGCTCAGACATATCCATGTATACATACATAGGGGCTTACCTAGCTAAGAATAATGTGCTGGCAAAGTACAACATTTGTCTGACTGAGTTGAAGCAATAATTACTGACAGGAGTTTAGGGGAAAAGATTATCCTTTTGTTTAGACCAGGCCATAAGACTAACAGCTGAAATAGGCCTTTCAACCCTGAGTCTATTACATTATTCACTGAGGTCATGGTTGAACTGAAAATCCTCAATTCCACTTACCTGCTTTGATTCCCTTACTGATTAAAAATCTATTTATCTCAGCCTTGAATGTAACTAATGTCCCAGTGTCTACAGTCTTCTACGGTAAAGAATTCCACAGATTCACTACCCTCTGAGAGATGAAATGGCCCCTCATATTGCTCTCAAATGGGGTGACCCTTTTCTTCTCAGATTATGCCTTTTGCTCTGGATCCGAGATTCTTCCACTCAGGGGAAATAACCTTTTTCACATCAACAACAACAAAAACAGAAGTTGCTAGAAAAGCTCAGCAAGTCTGGCAACATCTGTGGAGAGAAAATCAGAGTTAACGCTTCGGGTCCGGTGACCGTTCCTCAGAACGGTCCCTTCCTCACATCAACACCGTCAAGATCCTATTTCAAATATGAATTGTGCTGTAAGTAGTGAAAATTAAACTGGATGCCACCAACGTAACCAAAGCTGTTGCACGATTTCAGATTATTTCTGGAAAATTGCTGTCAGGCTATGTATAATACAATAAACAGCTCACATTGTGTGAACATCATGTCAACAGTTCCACTGCTACTCTGAGCCATGGTTCACTGAGTAACACTCTCAGCTCTGAGTCGGGAGATAATGATCTCAAACCTATGTCAGTGACTACAGCATACAGTCCAGGCTGACACACTGGTACAATACTGAGGGAATGTTACACTGTCAGCAGTGTTTTCTTTCAGATTAGGCCTAAAACTTAGGCCCCATCTGCCTTCCTCAGATCCAGCTGCAGTAATTCGAACAGAATCCTGCTGAATATTTATTCCTCAACCAACATCATTAAAAGTGAATGATTTATTTATTCTTTGTGGGAGCTTGCTGTGCAGAAATTGGCTGCCATGTTTCCTCTATCATCACCATGATACATAGGAACAGAACTACCTGCAAATTCTCCTCCTTGAAGAGAACTCACCATCTTGACTTGAAGATGTATCGATGTTTCTTCAGCATTGGTGGATCAAATCTTGGAACTCCCTCGCCAACTGCACTCATTATTAAGACAAGAGGCACTTGTCTTAACAACAAGACTGTTTTTAACCCGATACCAGAGGTACAAATTACGTTAAAATAAAATGAACTGAGGAGGATGCTGAAGATCTGAAACAGAAATTTCCTGAGGAATTCAGCAACCATTCAGGAAGGCAGCTCACATTCTCAAGGGCAACTAGGGATAGGCAATAAATTCTCTTGATAGTATTAATAATTGTCTAACCCAGCCACTATAATTTGTTATGAAAACAGGAATTGCTGGGAAAACCCAGCAGGTCTGGCAGCATCTGTAGGGAGAAAGCAGAGTTAATTTTGAATCTAGAGACCCTTCTTCAGCAGTGCCAAAGCTGCTGAATTCCTCCAGTCAGAAGTCACATAACACCAGGTTATAGTCCAACAGGTTTATTTGAAACCACAAGCTTTCGAAGTGCTGCTTCCTCGTCACCTGAGGAAGGAGCAGCGCTCCGAAAGCTTGTGATTTCAAATAAAACCTGTTGGACTGTAACTTGGTGTCACGTGATTTCTGACCTTGTCCACCCCAGTCCAACACCGGCACCTCCACATCATGAATTCCTTCAGAAATTTCTGTTTCAGATCTTCAGCATCCTCCGTTCACTTTATTTTAATGTAATTTGTACCTCTGGTATCATTAAAAAAATCTTCTTGTTAAGACAAGTGCCTCTTCTTGTTAAGACTCAATAATGTATATCCTCTACCACTGTAAACTGAACAGGCCCAGTTCAGAAAGGAGGGTTGGTGACACACTGACAGTGGTAGGTTCCACAAATATACAACATTTCACTGGCTGTAAGATGCTTCAGAATGACTTGAAGTTGTGAAAGGAGTGATAGAAATATTAAATGCTTACTTTTTAATTTATATAAGATAAAACCCAACCCTGGATTTAGAATGGAAATCGCTTTTATAGCGCTGTCAAGCTGTAATTACACCTCCGCATCAACATTGATACACTAATGGCTCCGTTTTGCGTCACTCAGTTCCTTCACCTGTTTTGCTTGTTTTACTGAAAATTGCTCTTGCGCCTATTTTGTTTTCCCATTTCCCACACTGCCATATGTCATACCATTTTACTCCATAAGAACATGAAGCTCAAATATGGTACAAAAATATAACAATGGCTTAAAATGCTGAACAAATGATATCTGTGCACTTTGTTTCAATCCCGCCCACTGAGGCCAACTTTGCCTGAAGACTGACTTACTTTCAGATCTGCTGCAGCTACATTTAAACAGCCAACATTGGGCATTTATTGATGAAAAAGCCAAAAAGTTTCACTGACAGCCAAAGTGAAATGGAATAAGTTGCGCTTGGACAATGTTGATTCACTTTTGCTTTAGCTCAGGATTTGCTAGAACGGAAATCTGCACCGTCCATAAATAGTTCCTGCAGAAATGAAGGTTTAATTAATCCTTCAGGGACGAATATCAGTACCTCTGCAGCACGCCCACCAGTGTTGCAAGGTCAGGAACGTTCAACAACTTAACTCAATGACTCATTTACATAACACTGCATGCATGACTTTTTTCTTCAAAGAAAGGTGACTGTTTTTCTATCGCATCCCTACAGCAGTGCTTCCAAATATTCCGCAGACATGGATTATTTTGACCAGTTTGCGATTGTTGTTCCAGGAACAAAGAGGACAGTAAATATTTTCTCAACAGCATGATCCCACCACAATAGTAGTGAGATGGGTAAACTAATCAGATAGAATTCCAGAATAATATAGCACAGGAGGTGGTCAATCACCTTACTGTGTTTGAACTGAGTCTGTGAAAGAGCGATCCAATTAGCCCCATTCCCCATAGCTCTGTTTTTTTTAAAGTATTCATCCAATTCCCTTTTGAAAACCATTGTCCAGATCACAACAATTCACTACACAGAAGGCTTTTAGTCATTCTCAGGTTCTTTTGCCCCTCTAGTCGCCCACATTTCTCCTCATTTACTCTAGTAAAGTGGCATCCCATAATAAGAGGAGGCCATTCACCCATAGGACCATAAAAAGCATGAGACATAGAAGCAGAAGTAGGCCATTCAGCCCATCAAACTGCTCTGCCATTCAATGAGATTATGGCTAATCTGATAATCCTCACCTGCATTTTTTTGCCTTTTCCCCCACAAGCCTTGATTCCCTTACTAATTAAAAAAATCATGATGTGGAGGCGCCGGTGTTGGACTGGGGTGGACAAGGTCAGAAATCACATGACACCAGGTTATAGTCCAACAGGTTTATTTAAAATCACAAACTTTCAGAGCACTGCCCCTTTGTCACTGGTTGAAGGAGTAGCACTCCAAAAGTTTGTGATTTCAAATAAACCTGCTGGACTATAACCTGGTGTCGTGTGATTTCTGATTAAAAATCTCTCTGTTTGAATGTACTGAATGTCCAAGGCTCGGTAGCGCTCTGTGATAAAGAATTCCACAGGTTCACTACCCTCTGAGAGACAAAATTCCTGCTCATCTCTGTCTTAAATGTACAATTCTTTATTCTGAGATAATGCCCTCTGGTCCTAGACTCTCCCGCTAGGGAAGTCACCCCTTTGCGTCTGTTCCAGTTAGATCAGGGCTGATTCTAAACTTAATTCCACATTTACTTGGCGTCCATCCAAACAGTTGGCAAGCTCTGTTTTGAAATTTTCAATTGACATTCCCCATTTCAAACCAGAGTTCCAGATCTCTACCACAGCTGCATAAACATAGAACATAGAACATAGAACATTACAGCGCAGTACAGGCCCTTCGGCCCTTGATGTTGCGCCGACCTGTGAAACCTATCTGAAGCCCATCTAGCCTAAACTATTCCATTATCATCCATATGTTTATCCAATGACCATTTAAATGCCCTTAAAGTGGGCAAGTCTACTATTTTTGCAGGCAGGGCATTCCATGCCCTTACTACTCTCTGAGTAAAGAACCTACCTCTGACATCTGTCCTATATCTATCACCCCTCAATTTAAAGCTATGTCCCCTCGTGCTAGCCATCACCATCCGAGGAAAAAGGCTCCCACTGTCCACCCTATCTAATCCTCTGATCATCTTGTATGTTTCTATTAAGTCACCTCTTAACCTTCTTCTCTCTAACGAAAACAGCCTCAAAACCCTCAGCCTTTCCTCATAAGACCTTCCCTCCATACCAGGCAACATCCTGGTAAATCTCCTCTGCACCCTTTCCAATGCTTCCACATCCTTCCTATAATGCGG
>NW_025973855.1:0-8822 GCF_021869965.1 Rhincodon typus
CCCTTCATCAGAAAAGCTTTTCTGATGAAGGGTCTAGGCCCGAAACGTCAGCTTCTCTGCTCCTATGATGCTGCTTGGCCTGCTGTGTTCATCCAGCCCTGCACCTTGTTGTCTCAGCCTTTAAGTTTGTTCTTTTATTGAATTTCCCTACACTTTTATGGTTCCTTAGCACAATATGACTCTTGCACATTCTGTCCTTTTCTGGTAACAATCAGTCCCATCACTAATCTATAAGCCTACCTTCTCGCTTTACCTTTGATTTTATAATTTTCCATGCAACTGAAACCTTCCCTCACACTATTTAATTTAAAGCACTACCTACAGCCCTAGATATGTAATTCGTCAAGACTCTGGTCCCAGCATGATTCAAGTGGAGCCCATCCCATGAACAGCTCCCGCCTTCCCCAGTACTGGTGCCAATTCCCCATGAAGTTAAACCTGTTCCTCCCACACCAATCTTTGAGCCATACATTTATCTCTTTGCCCTTGTTGACCCTGTACCAATTAGCTCATAACTCATGTAGCAATCCAGAGGTTATTACCTTTCTACTTCTGCTTTATAATTTGGCCTGTTACTGCTCATATTCCCTCAGTATATTCTACATACATGGACAACGGCAGCTGGATCTTTCCCTTTCTAATCCGAGTTCCTCTGCAGCCTGGATAAGATATTCTGAACTTGGGCACAGGCAGGCTACATAGTCTTTGGAACTCTCAATCCTGGCCACAGAGAACAGTGCCTATTCTGCTGACTATATTGTCATCCTCCCAACAGACCCCATTCTCCCCACTGGGAGCAAAAATTTCAAACCTGTTAGACAAGTTCAAGGCCTGAAGCTCCTTCAGCACTCTCTCCTGGATTCCTCTACCAGCCTCTTTGGTAGTCACACCCTCCTGTCCCTGACCACTGATTTGATTTAAGTTGATTTATTACTGTCACATGTACCAAGCTAAAGTGAAAAGTGTTGTCTTACGTGCTTCATAGGCAGAAAGTACAACACAAGTACATCAGGATACAGAACAGAGTGTGGAATATAGTGTTACAGATGCCAAGAAGGTGCAGAGAGAGAGATTAATATTAACATTTAAGAGGTCTATTCAAAAACCTAACCCTAACAGCGGGGAAGAAGCTGTTCTTGAATCTGTTCATATGTGTATTCAAACTTTTATATCTTCTTCCCAATGGAAGTGAGTATAACCACGTGGGAGGAACCGAGTGGGAGGGGTCTTTGATTATGTTGGTTGCTTTCCCGAGGCAGCAGGAAGTATAGATGGAGTCAGTGGATGAAAGGCTGCTTTGTGTGATGGACTGCGCTGTGTTCACACCTCTGTGCAGTTTCTTGCTGTCTTGGGAAAAGCAGTTGCCACACGACACTGTGATGCATCCAGATAGTATGCTTTATGTGGTACATCTAAAAAAATTCTTAGAATCTTTATGGACATGCGAATTTCCTTAGCCTCCTGAGGAGGTAGCAGCATTGTTGTACTTTCTGGACTGTGGTGTCAATGCGAGTGGACCAGGACAGATTGTTGGTGATCATCACTCCCAGGAACTTGACGCTCTCAACCTTTGTTCTATGTTCTATGTTGTTATTTGAGATCTGACCTACAACAATGGTGTTGTCAGCAAACTTGTAAATGGAGTTGGTGCGGAATTTGGTCACACAGTCAGAGCATATAAGGAATATAGTAGGTGGCTGAGTACGCAGCCTTGCAGGGCACCAGTGTTGAGGATGATCATGGAGCAGGTGTTGTCACCTATTCTTACTGACTGTGGTCTGTTGGTCAGGAAGTCAACAATCCAGTTACAGAAGGGGGAACCATGAGATGAGTTTGTTTGGAATTTGGTGTTGAAGGTGGAGCGGCAGTCAATAAACAGGAGCCTGACGTAGCTATCCTTGTTATCCAGATGTTCCAGCATAGGGCCAGAGAAATGGTGTCTGCCATGGACCTGTTGCACAGGTAGGTGAATTGCAAGGGATCAAGGCAATCTGGCAGGCTGGAGTTAATGTGACGTATGACCAACCTCTCAAAGCACTTTATACTTATGGATGTCAGAGCCACTTGGCAGTAGTCATTGAGGCATGTTGCATGGTTTTTCTTTGGCACCGGGATGATGGCAGCATTGAAGCAAGTGGAGACTTTAGATCGCAGGAAGGAGAGGTTGAAGATGTCTGCAAATACTCCCACAAACCCATCCACACAAGATCTGAGTGCACGGCCAGGGACTCCATCTGGGCCAATCACTTTCCATGGGTTCACTGAGACTACAGGTGCATCCAAGATTGTTGGGACAGGTGACATCGTTTCACTGACCTCCTTCTCAAATCTAGCATAGAATGCATTGAGCTCATCAGGTAGGGATGTACTGTTGCCTGCGATCCTGTTTGACTTGTGTCACAGTATTTGAAGTTCAGATTCCCACCTCATCAATTCTGAGCTGGAATTCCCCAAACAATCAACACTTGCTACAGATATGGTCATGATGAACCATAGTGGAGATCACCAGCTCCTGCATCGTGTAGTTACAACACATCTCCCAGCCCTGCATTGATTTCCTTAGTTTCTTAATTTGTTTTTTTGTTAAAATTCCTACTAGTCTTTTAGTTTGTAATCTGTGAATATTTATCCTATTTACCTTCAATCTGAAAGTAATCTATAACAGACAGTAAAATTAGTAGCTATTACCAACCAATGAACTCATAGTTTTTCTATGATGTTACTCACTGTTTTGTGCTGGAACCCCAGCCTGGACTTCAATGTATCCTATTATAAAGAACTTACAATCTATGAACCAAACAGCAAGCAAAAAGCACTTCTTCCCCTCCGTACTGAATTCTCATGCTACTCCAAATTCCCAACTATATTCTCACTTTGGCTGTGTCTCACTCCAGATGTGATCTCTCCTTCTTGCAAAGCTTACTAAAGGTCAGAAGTGGGGATGTTTGCTGATGATTACACAATGTTCAGAACAATTTGCATGTCCTCAGATACCAAAGTAGTCCATGTCCAAATGCAGCAAGACCCAGACATTATCCAGGCTTGGGCTGATAGGTGGCAGGAAACATTCATAACACACAAGTGCCAGACAACGACTATCTCTCATAAGAGACAATCTAACTATTGTCCTTTGACATTCAAAGGTGTTACCATCACAGAATCCCCCACTATCAACATCCTGGGCCTTATATTGACCAGAATCTTAACTGAACAATATAAATACCATGGTTGCAAGAACAGGTCAGAGACAAGGAATCCTGCAGTGAATAACACACTTCTGACTCCCAAGTACCTGTGCACCATCTACAAGGCACAAGTCAGGAGTGTGATGGAATACTCCCCACTTGCCTGGATGAGTGCACCCCCAACAACACTCAAGAAGCCTGACACCATCCAGGACAAAACAGCTGCTTGACTGGCAAAACATCCAACACCTTTAACATTCACCACTTCCACCCTCAATGCACAGTAGTCGCAGTGTATACCATCTAAAAGATGCACTGCAGAAATTCACCAAGGTTCCTCAGGCAACACATTCCAAACACACGACCATCACCATCTAGGATGAGGGCAACAACATAGGATCACTAACACCTGCAATTTTCCCTTCAAGCTACTCACCAACCTGACTTGGAAATATATTACTGTTCCTTCAGTATCACAGGGTCAAGATCCTAGAACTCCTTCCTTATGGGCATTGTGCATGTACTCGCACCAAATGGACTGCAGTGGAAGGCAGCTCACCACCTTCTCAATGGCGACTGGGGATGAGCATTAAATGTTGGCCCGGCTAGTGATGTCCATAGCTCAGGAGCACTCCCTAAACTAAACCACTGTGAAACTGCCATGGAACTGAAGCTCTGGGCAGCTTTATCCAGCCTAGAGGACATGGGCCTGTATATAGGTTCCAATTCTCATTAACACAGTGAGCTGATTCCTAACAGTATTAGGGAATATATAAAAGACCATGAAGCTGTCAGATTGTCATAAAAATCCAGCTGACTTTACCAGAGTCCTTTAGAAAAGGCAATCCACTGTTCATTTCTGATCTAGCCTACATGTGACTCCAGTCTTATACCAATGTGGTTGACTATTAACCTCACGCTAGCAAGTCTTGTGTGCAGGAAAACCAGCTCATGGGAAATCACCCTCATCCTGAGATTAAATAATGATTTGGAACTACAAAATTCTTTATGTAGCCCCATGATGTGTAAGCCGTTTTCAGGATTGTCATGGTTAATAGTGTTTTGCAGTACTTAGGAATAAGGATTGATAATGCATGTCACCTTCTCCAGTTTAATCAAATTATTGCTTATGCTGGCAAATGATCTGAATGGTAAAATGCAGTTTTATCAAACAATGCCATGACACATAAAGGAACTGCATTGACTGAGTCAGACTGAGTCAACACTGTGACTATGCTTGATGCATTGAGGATAATTGGGCTGTTTACTGGATAGATTGTTCCTGTTCATTTGAACCAAGTTGGCCTGATAAACAGCTCATTTACTCCCTGTCTACCTATCCATTGTAATATTTATATCTCATGTCCCTGAATGGACCTACATATTCAATGAGGTCCCACTAGGTATCACTCAGTATTTTAATATCAATTAGTTATTTGTTTTACTTCCCTAATAAATCAAAACACGTGACAGCCCTGTTTAGCCCATCCTGAAACCATTTCTGTTGTTTTGTGTTAGCAAAATAGTTCCTTTTTTTTGTGAAAGTCTCTCCGATTTCTTCAGGGATGTTTTTATAGTTCTCCAGTTGTAGCTCAGTGTGGTGCAGAAGACATTCAACAGGATGTTACCTGTGCTGAAGCATTTCGGCTATGAAGAGAGATTTGGTAGGCTGGGGTTGTTCTCCTTCGAAAAGAAATGGCTGAGAGGAGACTTGATTGAGATGTACAAGGTTCTGAGGGGCATATGCAGGGTATGTAGGAAAAAATATCCCCTTCGTCAATAACCAGGAGGTATAGGTTTAAGGGAGAGAGCAGGAGATTTAGAGGGGATTTGAGAGAATTTTTTCACCCAGAGGGTGATGATTATCTGGAACTCACTGTCTGTAATGGTGGTAGAGGCAGGAACCATCACAACGTTTAAAAACCATTTAAATGAATACTTGAAACACAATAGCAATACAAGACTTGGGGCCAAGTGCTGGGACATGGGGCTGGAGTAGATTAGTGTTTGACAGCCAACACAGACATAATGGGCCAAAGGATCTCTTTCATTGCAGTAAACTTCTACGGCTATGAGTAGGTGATGGAAATGCTGCCCTGAACCAGGCACAGGATAATTCATGAAAGCATCCTACAGATTTTTTACATTGCAGTACTCCTTCTGTTCCTGCCTGGGTCAGTTTTAATATGCCGTCTTCCAACCACGCAGACTCAATATTGGTACCTTGCTGTGGGGGGCTACATATGTCACAGAGGAGGCCGTTCAGCTCATCATGCCTGTGCAGTTCTTTGAATGAGCTGTTCAATTAATTCCCATCCCCCTCCTCTTTTCACAGAGGCCAGCAATACTTTTCCCTTTTCAAGTATTTCCCCAATTCTCTTCTGAATTTGGAACAAGTCTGCATCAGTATGAAGCACAAAACAAAATTGAAATTGTTGGGAAAACTCAGCATCTGTGGAGAGAAAGCAGAGTTAACATTTTGAGTCCAGCAACCCTTCTTCACAACTGACTGTAGCTAGGAAAAGGTTGGTATATATGCTGAAGATGGGGTAGCAGGAGGAGTAAACGATAGGTGGAGATGAAGCCCAGAGACAGAACAACAGTTGGATTGACAAAGGAGTAGGTGAAGATCAGCCTGTGGGAATCAATATCTGGTAATGGGGACTATTAGTGGCTTAAAATGAGGATGGTTGTGCTAGCAGCCCATGTGATGACAAGGCCTGGTATGTGGAAGTTTGGGTAAGGACATGGCAGAAGATGTTCAAGCCCTAAAATTATTGAACTCGACACTGAGTCACGAAAGTTGAAAGGTTCCCAAGTGGGAAATGAGATGCTGTTCTTCCACCTTGCACTGAGCTTTGCTGAAGCACTGCAGCAAGCCTGAGACAGGTGTCGGCCAGAGAACATGGTGTGTTGAAGTGGCAGGCAACAGAAAGTTCAGGGTCATTTTTGCAACAGAACGCAGGTGTTCTGCAAAGCGGCCGCCCAGTCTGTGCTTTGTCTCATCAGTGTAGAGGAGACCACATTGTGAGCAGCAAATACAGTACGTTAGATTGAGTGAAGTGCAGCTAATTCGCTGCTTCACCTGGAAGGTATGTCTGGGTCCTTGGATAGTGAGGAAGGAGTAACAGTAACACAGGACAGCATAGTCAGGGGAATAGATACTGTTCTCTGCAATAAGGTAGTCCCAAAGGTTGAATTGGCCACCTAGTGCCAAGGATCAGGGCATCTCTTCTGGGTTGGAGGGGAACTTGGAGTGGGAGGGGAAGGATTCAGTTGTTGTGGTCCACATAGGCACCAATGACATAGGTAGGACCAGGAAAGTGGTTTTGCTGAGGGATTATGATAGTCTCAGAGCCAAATTAAAAAAGCAGAACCACAAAAGTCATAATTACCATTTTGCCACCTGAGCCACATGCAAAGGAGTGTAAGGTAAATGACATTGGTAAATGTGGGGCTCAAAGATTGGAGAAATGGGTTCAATTCATGGGGCACTGGCACCAGTACTGGGAAAAAGAAACGTTCTATGTAACAGGCTTCACTATGGGAGGTGACAGCCTTGTGGTATTATCACTGGGCTGTTAATCTAGAGACCAAGGTAATGTTCTGCGGACCTGGATTTGAATCCCGGGTTTAGGTTGTTAAATTATGGGTTATACTCCATGAGGATGTAACTGGGGAATTGATAATGGGGAGCAGGGAAACAACAAATAATTTAAACCTATAGTTTGCATCTGTCTTCTTTGTGGAGGTGTTATAAAGTTGTGTAGAGTTATTGTGAATTGGAAGGCAGGAAGCCAGAACTTTTATAAAAAGAGAAGAGTGCATGGTTCCTTTAAGAGATAGAGTGCCTTTCTAAGCTTAGAGGTTTATACAAAAAATGTCTCTAAGCAGCCGAACAGGTACAGCCAGTTCTGAAATGGAAACATGTGTCAATTGGCTGTATGATTGGAAACCTTAGGCTTGTTTTGATGTTTTGGCAATGAGCTGGAATCAGCCAATTAATTAAAATCAAGCGCTTGGCGATTGAAAGCCAATTGAATTTAAATCTGATGGTTTTGACAATCTCAGACCAATGGTATTGTAAGAAAATCGATATGTCACCCAAGGCATATAAGGAGAGGGTTTTTGAAAATCGGGGTGAGAGCGAAAGGCTGTCTGAGAAAAAAGCATTTAGCTCTCACAAAAAATTGCTAAGCTGTCTAAGAAAGCACATCTATCCATAAAAGACACCACGGCATTTTTAGTTAAGAGTCCTCACAGAAGACTTCAGAGAGAAAACATCCCTGACTGCTGGATCAGCAGAAGAAAGGCATATAGACTTTGACAGACTAAGTTTTCTTATTACTTGGGTTTATATAAGTGGGACTTGTGTTTAGTGGAACAGCATACTAGAAGAATTTAGTTCAGTTAGGGAACAGTTAGTAGTTAAGGGAGAATTGTTCAGTTTATTAGTAATTCTATTAATTTGTTCACTGTTAGGGTTAAATAAATAAAGCTTATAAAGTGAATATCAGGAATTTTCTTTCATTTGACCTCCCTTTCTCCGTAACAGATTAACAGATTAGGCAAGGTGAGGTGAACGAGGCCTCTACTCCCTCTGTAACAGATTGGGGGCTTGTGTTTCAATTTCAATTATTAGAGGCATTCAATCTCCCTTTCCCTAACAGTTTGGGACCTCATCTGGGATCTGGCCGGTTCATGTACGGGATCTGAATGGATTTGGACAGATTTAAACAGATTTAGGGATTAGTGTCCTAGATCTTTAAATAAAATTTAGGTGAGAAAAATCTATTTAGTTTTGGTTACTTGTGGTTGGTTAAATCAAAAGCTAAAGAGGTTCTGGGATTTGAAGATGCTTCCAAATTTGCCAAGAAAGTTTAGAAAAACCGGGGAAGGATATACTTTTAGAATTAGCAAACAGGCTAGAATTGCATTCAACTAGGGCCAAGTGGAAAACTGAAATTGTGAAGAAGTTAGTCAGGTATTTAGGTGTACCAGAGAAACAGGAAAGTGTGGGGGAGCTAGAAAAAATTAAATTCCAAATAAGACAACTGGAGTTAGAGAATGAAAGGGAATTGAAACAGTTTGAATTACGGTTACAAGCAGAGGAGAAACAAAAACAAAGAATGTTCACGTTGGAAAAGATGAAGTTGGAACAAGAAGCAAAAAGACTTCAAATGGCATGAAGAAAGGAGTGAGGATGAGCAAACCCATCATAGCCAACAGCCTGGTAGGGATATATAAACAAATATATCAAAACATTACCAAACTTTGATGAAAAAGATGTAGAAGCCTTTTTTATTTCCTTTGAGAAATTGGTTAAACAGATGAACTGGCCAGAGAGTGTGTGGGTAATGATAATTTAGACCAAGTTGGTAGACAGGACTAGTGAGGTGTTTGCAGTGCGGTCAGGGGAGGTATCAGGAGACTATGAAGGAGTGAAACAGGCTATTTTGAGTGTCTACAAATTTGTACCAGAAGCATATAGGCAACAGTTCAGAAATATAAGAAAGAAACCAGGTCAGACTTAGAGATAGTAGGAACTGCAGATGCTGGAGAATCTGAGATAACAAGGTGTAGAGCTGGATGAACACAGCAGGCCAAGCAGCATCATAGGAGCAGGAAGGCTGACCA
>NW_025973856.1:0-8821 GCF_021869965.1 Rhincodon typus
AACAACTGCACCTCCCAGTCCCGAACCATTTCAACTCCCCCTCCCATTCCGCAGACGACATGTCCATCCTGGGCCTCCTACAGTGCCACAACGATGCTACCCGAAGGTTGCAGGAACAGCAACTCATATTCCGCTTGGGAACCCTGTAGCCCAATGGTATCAATGTGGACTTCACAAGCCTCAAAATCTCCCCTCCCCCTACCTCATCCCAAAACCAGCCCAGCTCGTCCCCGCCTCCCTAACCTGTCCTTCCTCCCACCTATCCCCTCCTCCCACCTCAAGCCCCACTCCCATCTCCTACCTACTAACCTCATCCCGCCCCCTTGACCTGTCCGTTCTCCCTGGACTGACTTATCTCCTCCCTACCTCCCAACCTACACTCACCTTTACTGGCTCCATCCCCTCCTCTTTGACCGGTCTGTCTCCTCTCCACCTGTCTTCTCCTCTATCCATCTTCCGCCTCCCCCTCTCTCTCTATTTATTTCAGAACCCCCTTCCCCTCCCCCATTGCTGAAGAAGGGTCTAGGCCCGAAACGTCAGCCTTCCTGCTCCTCTGATGCTGTTTGGCCTGCTGTGTTCATCCAGCTCTACACCTTGTAACCACTATCTTTAGCCTGGCAACCTACTAATGACCTGAAGTCAGTCTGTGAAGACAGCAGGAATAGTTTTAAGCAGTAACTTGCTTTCTCGTATAAGCCAGCTAAAATTAAGTCCAAGTATTTCAGTCTTCGTACAATCCATCAACAGAATGCACCCCCCATATATTCCTGTCAGATGCTCACTCCAAACAGTATAAAATTGGATAAATTTCCAATGGAGGTTTGCAATTGGTTAAATGGTGAATTCCTTGTTTATTTCTTTCAGTCTCTCCTCAAATCATTTCCTAAGAATACACGTCTTCCATGTTTCTTTACCCAGTGTGTAGATCTTTGCATTTTCTCGGTTAGATTTTGCATGCATGAAAATTTAGTCTATTCCTTTTGAAGTTTGTTGTGGTTGCTTCATCAACTCAGCTGGTCTATGTAACTCAACCAACAGTCATCACATTTGTGAATCCGTATCAGACCTCCGAGGCTTTTTGCTTACTCTATGAAGTTTACTGATCATCCGTCCCCTCCAATTTGTTATCTACTTCCAAGTATAACCCAGGATACCCACAGCTTTTGGCTTGTATGGCAGCCTTCAAAGTTGAATTTTGTCAAAGATGTTCCAACAGCCCGCATTTGGTCTTTGGCCATTAGGTCTATTGTACAATAACCCTTTAATGTGCCACTTCTCAAAAAAATGTCAAGGAACATTACTGGGCACCATATAGCCCTTTTAAGCAGCTATGTTGGCTATTTAACAGGTTTAATTTCTATATATTTACACATATAGCTCTCAAGATTTGCAATACTGACCCATTCAGTTTTGTCAGTTACTGATACAAGATGAATTGCTATGCACTGGGCTGAATTTTTGCTCCCAAGTTTGGAGTCTTGAGAGAGTGTCCTGATTGGTCAGATCTGTTCTTCCTGTGTGTGGGGTTGCAGAAAGATGTTAACTGGAGCTAAGCCCAGCATCTGCAGAAGCAGTTCAAATGTAGCCATAAGGACTGCTGGCTGCCAAGGTGAACTGTGCTAAACGGCCATTTTGATGCTCTGGAACGGAGTTTCTACTGCTTTATGTCCCCTCCACCCATCACCCTTGGCCCCTTGTAAACTCCATTCTGAACTATGCTCCTCTACCCAACTCCATTGCTCCTTATTCCCGTCAGGTCAACTAACGCCAATCCTCCCAACTCAATGGAGTTTTGTAGCCTCTATGCCAACCTAGTGCGAGCCCATGCTAATTCATAACTCCACTTCATGGAATCATAGAATCCCTACAGTGTGGAAGCAGGCCATTTGGCCCATCAAGTCCACACTGACTGTCCGAAGAGCACCCCTACCCAATCCTATAACCTTGTATTTCCCATGGATAATTCACCTAGCCTGCATATCCCTGGACACTGTGGGGTAATTAGCATTGTCAATCCATCCAACCTGCACATTTTTGGACTGTGGGTGGAAACAGAAGCACCTGGAGGAAACCCACACAGACACGGGGAAAATGTGCAAACTCCACACTGGCAGTCACCCGAGGCTGGAATCGAGCCCTGGTCCCTTGTGCTGTGAGGCACCAGTGCTAACCATAGAGCCACCATGCCATTCTCTTTACCTCCTTTATATCCCCTTTGCAAAATTAGTTTCAAGTCAAGCAGCCCCATGCCCCCCCAATGAACAACATTTGCCTTTCCACCCTCCCTGCCAACTCACCCAGCAAGTGCCATGAACAGATCTAGAGACCACAGTGAGATAAAATAAGCTGCTAAATGTCAATTGCAGACTAAACTTTATTTAGAAAGCATTCTTATTCATCAAATTCAAATCCTTTATCTTTTTAAATTCCTTTTGAAAAACAAACATATTATTTGAGTACTTAATCCCTTATGAAAATAAGCATTTGTATTCCTAGCCCCACATCAAAGTAAATTAAGCTTTTTTATAATCACCTGGAGCTGTCAATCAAAATGTGATCCTACATGCCCTCCAAACATCACTGTGATAATGCCAGCTTGTGGGAGCAGCCATGTAGAAATAATCCTATAATGAAAGCTCCCAGGTTCCAATTATGATACAGCAAGTACAAATTCTTTTCTCAGCTGTAGGACTGGATTACTTTTTTCAAAAATAAAAATGAGCGGACTGGGGATTTAAATGACTTCAAGATGCATCTGACCTCCTCCAAAGAGACACCTTTCTACTTCAAATGGTTCCAGTACCTTTAGAGTTTTTCCTCAAAAATCTAAAGCCCTTCTGGCTTTGTGGAAATTCAGGTCATTGAATGTTTACAACTGAGTGGGACTTTCACTAATACTGCATGCTTCATGACCAGTCAGGATTAATTGTTCATTAATGGTCTTTTGGTTTGGTTGCCTTGGCAAAGGCAGAATTCAGTTTGTAAAAAACAACTTCACTTCCTCTTTACGAAGATGGAGAAATAATCAACTGTGATTAATCACTCATATTGTGTGAAAAGGCAGAGGGGTAGATTTTAGTTAAAATTTGGTTGGACGCACTGGTGAAATTCATAGGGTTTTCTTGTTGTTTTCATGTTGAGCTCCTTGAAGAGATTAGTGATTGACGATGTGATGAATTGGAGATCTCAGAAGTATTGGATACATTTCAGACAGAATGTAGAATTTAAATGACTTTATGGGGAGGTACAAGGAGAACAGGGGATGTAGGATGTTGAGCTAGGATAGAAAAAGGAATAGACATTCACAGGGCACAAACATTGCTTCTTTCTATGTGCAGCTTTATAAGACCTTGGTTAGGCCACACTTAGAGTTCAATTCTGGTCACCACATAATGGAAGGATGTGGAGGCTTTGGAGAGGGTGCAGAAGAGGTTTACCAGGATGCTGCCTGGATTCAAGGATATGAGCTGTAAGGAGGGGCCAGAAAAACTCAGGTTGCTTTCTGTTGAGCAGCAGAGGCTGAGGGGAGACTTGATAGAAGTCTATAAAATTATGAGATGCATAGGAAGGGTTGATGGTCAGAATCTGTTCCTAGAGTTGAAATGTCTAATACGAGGGAGCATACATTCAAGGTGAGAGGGGGAAAGTTCAAAGGAGATGTGAGGGCAAGCTTTTTTCACAGACAGTGGTAAGAGTATGGAACGCACTGCCAGGGGTGGAGGTAGATACAATAAGGGCATTTAAGGGACTTTTAGATAAGCATATGAATATGCAAGGAATGGAGGGATATAGACCAAGGGCAGGCAAAAGGGATTGTTTCACTTAGCATCATGTTCGGCACAACATCATGGGCCGAAGGGCCTGTTCCTGTGTTGTACTGTTCTATGTCCTAAGTTTCTATGTTTCATCAATGAGGCACATGCTTAATGTAAGCACATTTAGCTCTGTCCAGGCCCTACTCAATTACCTTTAGTTCTGAAGAAGTGTCACTGGATCTGAAATGTTAACTGTGCTTTCTCCTCACAGATGCTGCCAGACCTGCCGAGTTTTTTGAGTAATTTCTGGTTTTGTTTCTGATTTCCAGCAGTTCATTTCTTTCTTTTCCCTACTGCTTTATGTTATGTGCTATTAGCTCCATGTCTCTGGGATTCGCAATTTAATGATGTTAGTCGCTGTTTACTGTTTAATTGTTCAGATTAAAGATCCTGTGGCAGTTTCTGAAGGAGAGCAGGGAATTCTGCTAGTAACTTGATTAACATTCCTTCACCAAACAAACATAACAAATGCATCTTTGCTGTTGTTTTGGGGACATTACTGGAAATGGATGGCTCACATATGAGAGTTACCATACTCCAAAAGAAGGTTAATTGATTGTCTGAAATGTTTTGAAACATAATATGCTATGTAGCCTAAATTTCTAATTATCATTGTTTATTATTGTCTCATTACGTAAGCATATAAAAATATCAACATTTTTTTATACACTTAACCTTTTATTGTTGCAGACTCCACAATATCCATGAAACAAAAACAGAAATATGGTGGAGAAACTCAACAGGTCTGGCAGGATCTGTGCAGAGAAAATAGAGTTAACGTTTCAGATCCAGTGACCGTTCTTCAGAACTAATGAAGGGCCACTGGACCGAAAAGGTCGACATTGCTTTCTCTTCTCAGATGTTGACAGACCTGCTGATTTTCTCCAGCAATATCAGGTTTTGTTTCAGATTTCCAGCATCCGCAGATCCTTGTTTTATCTTGCAATGACCCCAGAGAGTTGACAACCACAGGGCGATGGAAGAAAATGCATCAGCATTCTTGCCTCCACATTTGCAACTTGTGGCTAAGCAGATCATTATCAGTTTAATAAAGCAAACACAACACACGTCAGGAGGCTGTGAGCAATGCACACCTTACCTTTTTGGGGGGAGTATCATTGAGAGGCACTTCACCTTTCAGGAGACCACAAAAGCAATTACCCTTCATTCAACATATTTAAGATACAGCTGTTTATGAATGAACATGTGGAAATATGGATGGGTTGTGTGGGTAGAACGGTAGTGTTTTTGTTTTTTGTCCAGATGCCTGTGAATTCATCTACATTTGCCGGTACTTTACTATCCTGGCCCTTACTTCCCAATGTAAACAGGAAGAGCAGCTTCTCCAAACAAAGCCAATTAAGGGTTAACCCTTTTACTGGGTCATATCACTTCTGGGCTAACTTGAAGGCACAAAGCTGGCAGATTGGCTGTTTTCTAATACATGAAACTGACACTTTCCATCACTGAGGGAGATAGAGACACTGCAGGTGTGCGAGGCTGAACTCACACAGTGCCCCAGTGGAGAAATAACACTATGATAATTCATGCTAACATCTCACAGCACAGGTTGACTCAAGGAGGTTTTTTTTTCACTGGCGAGCGTCTCATGCTGTTTTCCCTGATTCCTGCTTCCTCGTTAACCCGAACCTGGTCCATGCAACATCTGCGGGATCTGTACTATTAGCTTACACAGATTGAGGTGCCAGCCTAGGGATTTGGGGCCAATAACATATGCAGATTGGGCCATGGAACAGCAAGGTAACTCGGCGGTTGGAGAGAGGGATAAAGAAAAGTGCTCTCTCATTTAGCTTCGGCCTACTACCTTCTGTTTGAATTCGATTAGATCTCAGAGCTATAAAGTCACAGGGTGGGGAGTTCTGTGTCATTACATTTCATGACTCCTGTTTAAGGCCATTTGATTACAATATGGAAGCACTTACAAGCAGCCGTTTGCAGATGTGTAAGGGAGCCCGCTGGCATTACGCTAAAATTGATTTGCTTAACACGGAACAAAACATTAACTTCTTCAGTGCCGAAGTACCTTTCTTAATGGGGGTGGGCTGGGGCGAGAAATAAATGTGATGGCAATTATTTTTAACAATCTTTAGCAGGATTTTCCTGGAAGCTACAGTGAGAAAATAATACTGCCTGGCCTGTCACATTCTCCAAGGTAAATTTTAATCTTTCGTACCCTGCTTTGTATCACTGCTTTCAATTGTAGTTGTAATTTGAAAATCTTCCAATATATATACCTTTTCTAAATGTATGAAATAGCTGCCTGAATCATAGGCAAAAGTATTTTAAAATTCTAATTTTGCATTATTATATGTATCAAATATTCCTCTAAGGAAATTAACTTCTATGAAGATGAGATGATGATTGTAAACTGCTGGAGCTCATTTACGCCACCTCTCGATTGAATGGCTATCTTGTTATCCATTTCTAAGTAGCTGTTATCCTCTGTGTGAATGCATGATGACTGTTGCATATAACAATAAGGTAAGCTTTCGGTCTGCCAAACGTATTTCCATTGTGCAGCATATGGCTTCACATTGTCTTAGGTTTCTGTCTTTGCTATCCAAATGGAGCACACACAACAGAGTCAAGGGCACACACATAAGGCTTACACCTATGGTCCCATTAACTGATAGACATTTTAAGTTGCTATTGCCAAAAGATGGTGGTCTGATTTAGGATGTGTCAACTTAGAATAACCATATACAATTTGTTTAAACTGTCTATGGAAACTATAATTTATTTTAAGAATATTTGAAGGACTTTTATGAATGTAACAGACTAAGTTGTTATTTTCTTAGATAATGAGAAATACCAGTGCATGGTATCTCATGACCCTTGACCTGGAGACCATGCCAATAGGAAGAAGGAAGCTAAGATAATATGGCTGGAGCACACGAGGGGAAGCTGCAAACATAAAGGACAGAGCTACAAAAATAAAGGGAATGGAGGGTGAACACAAATCAGTGCACAAAGAGAAAGCAGGCAGAGACAGAAAGAATAATGCAGATATTAGTGTGAGGAAAAAAAGCCCAGGACTCTCCGGAAGAGTTCAGTATTTTGTTTGGCAGAAAAGGAGGCAGGATCTCTTGGAGATATTATGCAAGCTGGTTAAACAGGCTTAAAACCTGGAAAATTATTTTGGAGACATTCAGGATCTAAGATTTAGCCCAGACAAGATTTTTTCCTTAAACGATATTAGTGAGCCAGCTTGGATTTTATGGCAATCAACAATGTTTACAAAGTTGCTATCTTTCTAGTATTAGGGTTAGGGTTCGGGTCAGGGGTAAGGTTAGGGTTAGGGTTAGGGTAAAGGTTAGAGTTAGTGTTAGAGTTAGGATGAATGTTACTTTCTTTTGAGCTAGGTGCAAGTTGCATTGTGTGTTTTGGAGGAGTTCTTGCTCACTGCATCTGACCAAATATGTCTCATTAACTACTGACCCCACTTCACATCTGATCCAAGCTCCACTGCTGGACCATTCCTGAATTAATCGGTGTCTCTTGCACCCATGCCATCTTTAAATATCCTTTGTGCACCTGGACACATACTGTCCATTCAGAGCTCCCCTGCACAGTTACCCAGACATAGCAGATGTGGGAGATCAGTGCCCTGTTTTGCGGGCAGCGACCTGGAATCCCTGCTGAATGGATGGTACAAATGCATGGCTTCCCCTCCCCTTCAGGACTGGCATCAGCAGACCCTGCCAGACTAGTACAAGGTTGCCACCTGGGTTACAGCAGCCTCAGTCATCTTGAGGAAGATTGTGAATGTGCTTCTCCACTCTAGCAGGGTAACTGCTGCCACATTCTCCCTGTTACAGCACACTCACTCTACCTTTGCTATCATAACCACCTCTGATACCACTAACCCGACATGCCGTCCGTGCTGCATGGTCACTCACTCAGGATACCTCCCCAAATGCACCAAAATAACCAAGATCCACTTTTGTCTCCATTAATACCTGCTCCTCTCCCATATCAGGAGTAAAACAGCCCACAGTAGTGCAGAATTAGTTGAGAGGCGGTGGGCTACCCGACATTTTGTTCCTCACCCCATACGGTGAGAATATCCTGACTGACTCTCACTGCCCTGAGTAGCTGACTGATTGTGTCCAAGCTCTTGGCCTGGTATCGGAGACTGGTCTTGACCTTCTGTGCCAAGATCCCCTGAGCAAAGACCATCTCTCTCGTCTTCACTAAGGCCTGAGGACAACCATGACAAGTTTCCTGCCTTTGTTTCTGCCCTAGATGGCGCAACAGGACAGAAGGAAAATGAGCCTGGTCGAGATGAGGGAGTTAAACACACAGAAGCAAGACAAAGCAAGGACACAGTGAGCATGCTCGTAGGCTCAATGTGAGTGAGCACTATGACAGCGAGCATAGAAATTGAGATACAGACCAGTTCAGTCCTTTAGCTGGGTGTGTGTCCCTGAGTGTACAGTGTCCTTGTTTACATTACATTACAATGATAATTGAGAGTGTAACCCAAGGTGACGTATTCTGCAAGTGGATGTGCCATGAGGGTTCATAGAAGCTGGAAAATCTTGGATGCCAGTGTCCGTGGATGTGAGGTACGTATGGCTGGTGCCCTGAGATGCTGGTGCCCAGTGGCCAAAATGGAGTTTCTTTGGAGCACACAGTGAACTGATGTCTCCAGGTGAGGCCGGACGCCAACTCTCCGACACCACCTCCTACCGCTCCCTTGATCATGACCCCACCCCTGAGCACCAAACCATCATCTCGCAAACCATCCACAACCTCATCACCTCAGGTGACCTCCCACCCACGGCCTCCAACCTCATCGTTCCCCAACCTCGCACTGCCCGCTTCTATCTCCTTCCCAAAATCCACAAACCTGAATGCCCTGGTCGACCCATTGTCTCCGCCGGCTCCTGCCCCACCGAACTGATCTCCAACTATCTAGACTCCATTTTCTCCCCCTTGGTCCAGGAACTCCCTACCTATGTCCGTGACACCACCCACGCCCT
>NW_025973857.1:0-8821 GCF_021869965.1 Rhincodon typus
CCTGGGCCTCCTGCAGTGCCACAACGATGCCACCCGAAGGTTGCAGGAACAGCAACTCATATTCCGCTTGGGAACCCTGCAGCCCAATGGTATCAATGTGGATTTCACAAGTTTCAAAATCTCCCCTCCCCCTACCGCATCCCAAAACCAGTCCAGCTCGTCCCTGCCTCCCTAACCTGTTCTTCCTCCCACCTATCCCCTCCTCCCACCTCAAGCCGCACCTCCATCTCCTACCGACCAACCTCATCCCGCCCCCTTGACCTGTCCGTCCTCCCTGGACTGACCTATCCCCTTCCTAACTCCCTACCTACACTCACCTTTACTGGCTCCATCCCCGCCTCTTCGACCTGTTTGTTTCCTCTCCACCTATCCTCTCCTCTATCCCTCTTCTATCCGCCTCCCACTCTCTCCCTATTTATTTCAAAACCCCCTTCCCCTCCCCCTTTTCTGATGAAGGGTCTAGGCCCGAAACGTCAGCCTCTCTGCTCTTATGATGCTGCTTGGCCTGCTGTGTTCATCCAGCCCTGCACCGTGTTGTCTCGGATTCTCCAGCATCTGCAGTTCCTACTATCTCTGATTCAATTTTACTCCCACTTGCTTGCATTTAGCCCATGGCCCTGCAAATCTTCCCTATTCATGTACTTATCCAAATGTCTTTTAAACATTGTAACTGTACCTGCATCCACCACTTCCTCAGGTAGTTCATTCCATACACAAACCAGTCTCTGTGTAAAAAAAATGTTGCCTCTTATGTCCTTTTTGAAACTTTCTCCTCTCACCTTAAAATTATGCCCTCTAGTTTTGAACTCCCCCACGCTCGGGAGTAGACCCTTGCTTTTCACTCCTCCATTCCCAAACTCATCCTTGTACTGTATATCTTTTCTGCACCTTCTCCAATTTAATAATATCCTTCCTATAGCCTGGCAACCAGAACTGTAAACAGGACTCCAAAAATGGCCTCACCCATGTCTAGAAAAATGCAACATGACGTCCCAACTCTTGTACTCTGAATAAAAAACCGAAAGAACTGCGGACACTGAAAATCAGAAACAAAAACAGAAATTGCTGGAAAAGCTCAGCAGGTCTGGCAGTATCTGTGGAGAGAAATAAGAGTTAATGTTTCAGGTCCAGTGATCCTTCCTCAGAACTCCTATACTCAGTGTCTTGGTTAGTAAAGGGATTAAGGGTGACGGGAAGAAGGCTAGAGAATGGCGTTGAGAAACATGCCGCCATGATCGAATTGTGGAGCAGACTCAATGGGCTGAATGGCCTAATTTTGCTCCTATATCTTCTGGTCTTATGTGTGTGCTTTGTGTGTTTGGCAGGCTGTTTTCAACGGGGTTTTGCTTGGACAGTGAATTGGGTTTCTTGATAAGATAGATGCGAATATAAGGGTCATAGAGGTCTGGTGGCCAGTACTGTGACAAACAGAATTCAATCTGTAAAACTGTGAGGTACTGTATTTGGCAGGTAAGCAAGGAATGGAAATGCACAATAAAAAATAGACTATGAAAAAATGTTGAGGGATCTTTTTTTCTTTTATTCATTAACTGGTTAAGGACGTCACTGGCCAGGCAGCATTTATTGCCCAGAGGGCAGTTCAGAGTCAACCATATTGCTGTGGGTCTGGAGTCACATGTAGGGCAGACCAGGTAAAGATGGCAGTTTTCTTCCCTGAAGGACATTAGGGAACCAGATGGGTTTTTCTGACAATTGACAATGGATTCCCAGTCATCAGTAGATTCTTAATTCCAGATTTTTTTTTATTGAATTCAAATTCCACTATCTGTGTGGCAGGATTTGAACCTGGATCCCCAGAATGTTACCCAGGTCTCTGGATTAACAGTCCAGCAATAATACCACTAGGCTATTGCCTCCCTTAATTTGGGGCAGTTAAAATGCACAGAGAGTGGATGCAGACACTGTGAGCTGAGTGGCCTCTTCCTACATGGTCACAATTCTGTGACAGTGACCAGCAGTGTTCTGAGCTCCACTCCCTCATGGAACACCACTTCCCCAGGGTTGCCAGATAGAAGAACTGCTCTGAGGTTTGACACCCTCTCACGTTCCCATTTGCTACTTGTCCCTTGACACCACCTGCTGTGATCGTAATCATGAGGCTGGTCCAACAGAAAGGGTAGACGTGCGAAAAGCACATGTTACCGGGCCTTGGAGTGAAGATACAACGTGAGAATATATCACAAGTGACATCTGAATTGAGAATCTGATCTGCTCCAAACAGCAAGACACTTGGATAAAACCTTACGTGAGGTTCCCTTAAAGCGATATTGACAAAACCCAACAAACAATACCTATAGCCGTCCAATAATGTAAATTCAGATCGGTGAAATACACGAAAAAAATGGCTGGTTGAGCTGTGATGAGAGGTCAATGTGGGGGCATATTGCAACATCATCATTAGAAAGTTATGGGACATTAACAATCCAACAACAATAAAGGACCAAGGGCTAATATCTGAAGTGGAAAGCAGAGTAATTGCTTTGGGAGTGTCTACCTGTCACATTATTGATTGCCTCTCACTTTTAAAAAATGGGCTTGAAATTTTCCTTTAATTCTGAAATTTCCTCAACTGTGAAATTAAATCTGCCTAAAGATAAATAAAAGTGAGTTTTTTTTTAAAAAAATTCTCGATATTAAGTCCAGCTTCCTCCTCATTTAAGCTGGTTAGTAACATTCTCATCTCCAGCTTAAAAAGGTTCATGCTCCTGGTCAAAGATTTGATTGCAAAAATATGTCTGGTATACACTGAGTGAGTTATTCAGCGTCAGATAGAGTCGGAAAAGCAAGGCCAATCTTCCTTTGGCTGTGTGTCTCATTCATCCAGTGTCATTAGGTCGAAACCCATGAAGTTTTCATTGCATTTGATCAGCCAAGCATTCTTCCCTTGGTCAACAGAAAAATAAAGAATGGTCAACGATCTAACTGCTATTGATAAAACACTGCTGTCCTCAAAATGGCTGCCATAAGCTAAAAGCAAGAAAAAATTGCATTTCTGTAGCTTCTTTCACATTTGAGACCACCCACAATTCTTTATTGCCAATTAAGTACTTCTGCAATGTAGGAAGCATTAGAGCCAATTTTACATTCAGCATGGTCCAGCCAGCAACGAGGTCATATGCTGTTATGTTCCAAAGAAGTCATTATTGGACTCAAAACGTTAACTATGTTTCTGTCATCTCAGATGCTGCCAGACCTGCTGAGTTGCTCCAGCACTTTCTGTTTATTCTTAGACTTCCAGCAACTGCAGTATTTTGCTTTTCTATCTGGATAGAAAGCAGTGTTAACATTTCAGGTCTAGTTACTCATCTTCAGAGTCATAGAGATGTACAGCATGGAAACAGACCCTTCAGTCCAACTTGTCCATGCCAACCAGATACCCTAAATTAATCTAGTCCTATTTGCCAGCAATTGGCCCATATCCCTCTAAACCCTTCCTATTCATGTACCCATACAGACTGTCTGAAATGTTAAGAGACAAAAAGGTGCAGGGTTGGATGAACACAGCAGGCCAAGCAGCATCATAGGAGCAGAAAGGCTGACGTTTCGGGCCTAGACCCTTCAGCAAAGGTGGGGCAGTAAAATATTCTTGCTCAGCAGTGCGGTAGGAAGAAATTGGAGCCTCCACCGCCATCGCTACTGTAGCTCCAACTATAGTATGTGTGTAAAAGTACATATTACTGTTGTGCAAGGGCTTCAGGACCCTGGTGCATTATAGTGATGGTGTCAGAGAGTTGCTCATCACTGCGCATAAAAAGCACAGCATGGGTGGCATTAAGAAGACAGGGGATCGTGGGGAGTAGATGAACTAGCATGAGGTGATAATGTTTACAGAATAACTTTTCAACAGTGTACCAGCAACTTTAATTGGCAACAGTAAAATTAAAATCTGGTATGTATCTGAATGCCATGTATTGAAGTACTTAGTCTTGATATGGAACAAACAATATTATAAAGAAGCGTAGGCCTGAGCGCAATCTTTGACCTTCCCTGTCTGTCTTGAATGCACACTTATGGACTGGCATAAAGCCAAACAACAAGAGTTATCCCAGTGTAACCCACCACCACCACTCATTGCCAACGTTTAAAAGTAAAGAGTAATCATTGAGGTGGAATGAATCTTTGGTTTATGGTGTAATACCTGTTTCTACTGAGGTTTCAAATCCAATGGCAGGCAATCCCAGAGAATGGAAAACAGTGTTGGAGTCATGATTGGAAATGGGCACGCTCTATCAATGGCGATACTTGCATTGATACTGGTTCCCTGACTACGTCCTTCCCCTAGGCCCTGCTGTAGATATGGGTAATGGGACTTAACAAAGCAGTTACTGGTCATTGTAGAGCTAATTAAAGGAGGCTAACTGGATGTTTTGAGCTGGCCTTCAGGTTAGCAGAGAGGGCCCAGAGGTTAATGTGTTACTGCTGATCAAAGTTGAACCTGTCATGGAAAGCTAATTGTTTGGGCCATCTTGTGGCACAGCGGCAATGTCCATGCCCCTATAGCTGGAGGCCTGGATTCAAGTCCCACCAAAGGTGTGTAATAACTTCTGAAAAGAATAGAATCCCTACAGTGTGGAAATAGGCCCTTTGGCCCAACAAGTCCACACCGACCCTCAGAGAATCCCACCCAGAACCATCACCCTATGACCCACACATCCCTGGACACTATGGATAATTTAGCATGGCCAATCCACCTAACTTGCACAACTTTGGACTGTGAGAGGAAACTGGAGCACCTGGAGGAAACCCACACAGACACGGGGAGAATGTGCAAACTCCACACAGACAGTTGCCCAAGACTGGAATTGAACCCAGGTCCCCTGGTGCTGTGAGGCAGCAGTGCTAACCACTGAGCCACCATGCCACCCTGAACAGGTTGATTAGAAAAATAGATTAAAAAATATTTTAAACCGGTCATACAGGCTCTTAAACTATCATAGTCTCCAAAAGACCTAACTGCCCTAAAAAAATGGTAATTAAAGTGGTTGATGCTCTCAATGTAGCTGGATACATCATGATTTCATGCTGACGATAGGTTGGAAATATAACAGCCTGTCCCTGATTCATCTAGATTCTACTGTCTCCTCATGACTTGGGCTATTAGCCATAACCAGTTGCTGCCAGTTTCACTAATTGATCTCAAATTTGTGAGTTTAATCCTCATATCTGAAACTTTGCATACAGATTGAATGAATCTCCTCCCAATGCCATATGGTGGGAGTACTACACCTGTCAGAGGTGTCACCTTTCAGCGAAGCCTTTAAAACAGGATTCTGTCTGCACTTTTCATTGGTCGTGAAATGCCCTGTGGCATTTTTTTTTGAAGAAGAAGATCAAGGGAGCTCTCCCTGATGTCCTGACCAGAACAACAAGGAGCAAGAACAGGCAATTCAGCCTCAAGCCTGCTGTGCTTTTCAATTCAATCATGGCTGATCTCACCTCATCCTCAACTCCACTTTCCATGACCCATTACTTATTTAGTTCAATGTTGATTCCTAAACCAGCATCACTAAAACAAATTATCCAGTTATCCTTATACTGTCTTTTCTGCGAGTTTGAGGATGCAAATTGCCTTTTCTTATTTATTTGTGGGACGTGGTCGTTGCTGGCTGGGCCCAGCATTTATTGCCTGTCCCTAGTCGCCCTTGAGAAGGTGGTGGTGAGCTGTCTTCTTGAACCACTGCAGTCCATTTACTGTCTTTACTATATTACAACATGTGAATACACTTCAATAGTTTTTCCTTGACAATACGACGTTTGGAATATCGTGATGTGGTGAAAGGCATTCTATAAATACAACACTTTATCTTGTACAAGTTTTAGCATCCACGACAGGAGTCAGACGGGAATATTGAGTTAGCGTGTATTGACTGGGCCACCCAGAGTATAAAAGACCTGGACGGGGCAAAATTTGTCAAATGTGTCCCAGGAAGTTTCCTAAATCAATATATAGAGGGCCCTACTTGGGAGGGTGCAACACTGGACCTCTTCTTAGGAAACGAGGTCGGGTAAGTGAATGAAGTGTCAGTGGGAGAGCACTTTGGGTCCAGTGACCATAACCCTCTTAGTTTTAATGTAATTATGGAGAAAGATAGGACAGGTCCACAGGTTAAGGTGCTAAACTGGAGCAGGGCCACCTTTGGGCCCATTAGGCAGGATCTAGCAGAGGTCGATTGGGTAAATGTGTTTGAAGGAAAATGAATGACTGGCAAATGGAAAGCTTTTAAAAGTGTGATATTAAGAGTTCAGAGACAGTATGTCACTGTTAGGGTAAAGGGAAAAGCTGACAAGCTTTCAGGATCAGAGATAGTAGGAACTGCAGATACTGGAGAATCCGAGACAACAAGGTGCAGGGCTGGATGAACACAGCAGGCCAAGCAGCATCATAGGAGCAGAGAGGCTGACGTTTCGGGCCTAGACCCTTCACCAGAAAAAGCTTTCAGGATCCCTGGCTGACAAAGGATATTGAGACCCTGGTCAGGAAAAAGATGAAGGCATACATTGGGTTTAAGCTATTGGGCTGAAGTGAATCCCGAGATGACTATAAAAAGTGTAGGAGCACAGTCAAGGGGGAAATCAGAAGAACAAAAAGAGGATATGAGGTGGATCTGGCAGATAATGTTAAAAATAATCCCAAAAGGTTTTATAGCTATATTCAGAGTAAAAGGGTGGCTCGGGAGAAAATAGGTCCCCTTAAAGTTCAGCATGGCTGTCTATGTGTGGAGCCACAGGAAATTTGGGAGATTTTTAATGAATATTTCTCCTCAGTGTTTATTGAGGAGAGAATCGTGGATGCTAAAGAAATAAGGGAAAGAAGTGGGGATATTTTGGACCGCCTACACATTACCAGAGAGGTGGTGTTTGCAGCCTTAAAGTGCATTAAGGTCGATAAATCCCCTGGGCTTGACCAAGTCCATTCTTGGATGTTGTGGGAGGTTAGGGAAGAAATTGCAGAGACCCTTGCAGAGATTTTTGCTTCATCTTCTGCCATTGGTGAAGTTCTGGAATACCGAAGGATGGCAAATGTTGTTCCATTGTTTATGAAAAGTTGCAAAGATAAGCCAGGGAACTATAGGCCAGTGATATCAATGATAGGCAAGTTATCGGAGTGGATGCTGAGGGTCAAGATCAACCAACATTTGGATAGTCAGGGTCTGATTAAGGATAGTCAGCATGGATTTGTGTGCTAGAAGTCATGTCTGACAAATCTTTTAAAGTTTTTTGAAGAGGTAACCAAGAGGATTGATGAGGGTAGGGCAGTGGATATTGTCTATATGGACTTTAGTAAGGCCTTTGACACGGTCCCGCACGGTAGGCTAGTCATGGAGGTTAGGTCGCCCTAGCGAGAGCTAGCTGATTGGATTCAAAATTGGCTCGATGGTAGGAATCAGAGGATGATGGTTGAAGGTTGTTTCTGACTAGAGGCCTGTGACTAGTGATGTGCCACAGGGGTCGATGCTGGGACCTTTGTTATTTGTTATTTACAGAAATGATCTGGTTGTGAATGTACAAGACATGATTAGTAAGTTTGTGGATGATACAAAATTAGGAAGTATAATTGACAGTGAGGAAGGTTATCAGAAATTACAGAGG
This sequence comes from Rhincodon typus, assembly GCF_021869965.1. Taxonomy (NCBI): domain Eukaryota; kingdom Metazoa; phylum Chordata; class Chondrichthyes; order Orectolobiformes; family Rhincodontidae; genus Rhincodon; species Rhincodon typus. Next base: position 7,612 of record NW_025973857.1, read on the forward strand.
GATCTTGATCAAATGGGGAAGTGGGCTGAGGATTAGCAAATGCAATTCAATACAGGTAAGTGTGAGGTGTTGCACTTTAGAAAGTCAAACCAAGATGGGACTTATACAGTAAATTGGTAGGTCCTGAGAAGTATTGTGGAACAGAGGGAACCTAAGAGTACAAGTACATAGTTCATTGAAAGCAGCATCACACATGGACAGGGTGGTGAAGAAGGCATTTATCATGCAGGCCTTCATCAGTCGAGGCATTGAGTATAGGAGTTGTGACATTATGTTACAGTTGTGAGGCCGCACTTGGAGTATTGTGTACAGTTTTTGTTACCGTGTTATAGGAAAGACAGGGTTAAACTGGAAAGCGTGCAAAGAAGATGTGCATGGATGTTGCCAAGACAATAGGCCTGAGTTATAGGGAGAGGTTGGCCAGAATAGGACTTTATTCCTTGGGACGGAGGAGAATGAGGATGATCTTACTGAGGTATATAAAATCATGAGGGGCAGAGATAGGATGAATGTATATAGTCTTTTTCCCGGGGTGGAGGGCATAGGTTTAAGGTGAGAGGGGTCAGGTTTAAGAAGGACCTGAGGGGCAACTTCTTCACGCAGAGAGTGGTGTGTATATGGAATGGGCTGCCAAAGAGAGTGGGTGAGGCAGGTATAATAGCAGCATTTAAAAAGGATTTGGATAGGTACATGGAGTTTAGAGGGTTATGGACCAAATGGGGGCAATTGGAAGGAGCTGAGTGGGCACCATGGTCAGCATGGACCAGTTTGGACCGGAGGGCCTGTTTCCATACTGTATTACTCTATGATTCTGTTTTTTGAACAGTGGCCTGTCTGACTGTGTAGTGCTCCCTTAGGTTGACAGAAAAATCACAAGAATTCTTTTCTCTTTTCCAAAATCCAGGTGATGTCCGTAACGATATTTACGTCACTCTGGTCCAAGGGGAATTTGATAAACAGAACAAGACCACCCAGAAGAATGTTGAGGTCACGATGTGTGTCTGTGATGAGAAAGGAGATGTTATTCCGGTAAGATAATTTCAGAGTGCTGGAACCCAAAATTGTCCACTGCTGCTCAGCCCAGCAAAGAGGAAAATAATATTGGGGTTTCCAGCTTCAAATTGTCCCCAACTAAAAGCATTAGAAACTTTAAGATTTTCCTCCGAAGAAATGTTCCACCTTGGGAGGGGATAAGGATGTAGAAACCAAA
>NW_025973858.1:0-8821 GCF_021869965.1 Rhincodon typus
AAAAAAGAAGGGTCCAGACCCAAAACATCAGCTTTCCTGCTCCTCTGATGCTGCTTGCCCTGCTGTGTTCATCCAGCTCTACACCTTGTTATCTTACAAGAGTAACAAGAACATTTTTTATATATTGTAGTAGGAGAGCAAGTTAAAGCAGAATTAGACTAGATATCTACATTGCACTGAGAAAAGGCATGAATAACCCCTAAGAGATATTGGATAAGCCCAAGCTACAAGATTGTTAACAATAGACATATGATTAATACACTCCACCTGAGGGTGGCATGGTGGCACAATGGTTAGCAATGCTGCCTCACAGTGCCAGGAACCCTGGTTCAATTCTACCCTTGGGTGGCTGTGTAGAGTTTGCACATTCTCCCTCTGTCTGTGTGGTTTTGCTCTGGTTTCTTTCCATAGTCCAAAGATGCATGAGATGGGTGGTTTGGCTATGTTAAATTGCCCATAGCATCCAGGATGTGTAGGTTAGTCATGGGAAATGTGGGGGTGGTGGCTTTGGATGGGTTGTTCTTTGGAGGGTCAGTGCAGACTTGATGGACTGAATTGCCTGCTTCCACCCTATAGGGATTCTATGATTCTTCTTTTTGGCAGCCCCGCAGGGTCAAGGATGATTTACTTCCATTCAGGAAGTGGGTTCCACAGTGGCTGAATACTTCATTTCCGGAGTTGCAGATTCTGCCTCAGGTGAGGCAAGTGATGTTTGAGGAGGTAACTGGGTGGACCTCTCTGGATGCTATCTGTTCTTTCTGTTTGTACTTGGCCTTGAAGTGCTGCACTCAATGATGCTCAAAATGGTTGGCACCTTGGTAACTGATTCTTCTCCAGTGTGTGTGTTTTAGATCGCGCAGGTCCCATGTGTCAATGGGGATGTTGCATTTATTTAGTGAGGTTTTCAGGGTATCCTTGTATCATTTCCTCTATTCAGCTAGTGACCATGACCACATAGAGCTTGAAGTAGAATACCTTGTTTACTGAGTCTTGTGTCAGGCATGTACACAATGTGGATCAGCCATTCTTATATTACCAATGCCTTGACATTGGATACATTAACCTGGGAGAGAATACTCATGTTGGAGTGCCTATCCTACACATGTTGGATTTTGACACAGCTGTGTTGGTGATAGCTCTCCAGGGATTTGGGTGAGTACTTGTTTCTGATACGTACAGGAGGGTGGGGACCATTGGCTTGTCGCTGGGTATGAGATCACGGACTTTGAACATTCTGTTCCTCAGGCACACTGGTGCATTGGATTGCCATTGGAATTCACCGTAAATATCTGCTCGCACTGAGAAATGGTCCCCGAGGTATGGGAAGTGATCTATATTGTCCAGGGGCTTGCCATGGATTTTATTGGTCTGAGATGGGGGCAGCAGTAACGCTAATCTTTACAACAGTGCCATTTTTCAACCGTGCCAGACATTTGAAAGAGAAATCTTTGTGTTGGAATCTTTAAAGTCTAGAATCTTTTGAGATTGTTAAGTGGTCTTTACAAATACGGGTGTTATTCTCTTTCCAGGAGTGTTCTTCCAACCGCTAATGTATACAGCCAGTGTGATCCAACACAAAACATGAAACAAAGCATGAATTAAGACTCTGGTCAATTTGCCATGTTCTGATGGTGGCCATGTCCATCATATTTTGAAGTCATGTGTCATCTTGGAGCTGAGGAAGACCATCAGGTCAAGATGCAACATCATGGACTGTTATGGGCTATGTGACTCAGGAGCAGAACAGTTTTAATTGCATTTTTGATTGGTGCAAATGACATTTATCTAATGAAATGAATTATACACTGTGGCTTAAAAATATTCTTTCATTAGTCATTATTATACAGGTGCAGTTTCAGCTAGAGCTGCAGTAATTGATTTTATAGTTTTTGTGAAGCTATAATGCAGTTCCCTCATCTAGTTCACTTGGAATTGATAGTCCAAATTGACTTTGAATTAGAATTAATGAGGAGTAATTATTGAAGTATACCCACTATCCATAACCACAAAGAATCATTTCAGCTCTTCATCACCTTGATTCAATACCATCAGCCTTAAAGCACTCACATCATAAAGATGTCTTTTTTTCCAGAAATCAAAACCAAAGCAATCTAAATTTCAAGGTTGCACTACCAGTAACAATCTCCTTGTTAGAACTCTTCCAACTGTTAAAATCCAACCATCAAAGTCCCTTTTGCAACCTCCTTGAAATAATTTCACTGTTATTTTGATGAAGCCACAGCTAGAGTGCTGTGTGCAGTTTTGGTCTCGCACTATAGGAAAAATGTGATTGCACTGGAGGGGGTGTAGAGGAAGTTCACCAGGATTTTGTCTGGGATGCCTTGTTTTATCTTTGAAGAGATGTTTGAAGAGCTTGGGCTGTTTCTTGAGCAGGGAAGGTTGAGAGGCTATCCAACAGAGCTGTATAAGATTATAAGGGGCAGGGCCAGGAACGATCAAAAGCAACTTCTTGTTAGTTGAAGGGAAATTAACAAGGGGTCACACTTTTAAGGTGAAAGGCGGGAGGCTTAGAGAGGACACAGCAATTTTTTTGCATCCAGTAGATTTGTGGATCTGGAATACACTGCCTGGAGGACAGTTGAGGCAAGAAACCTCACAATCTTAAAGATAAGCACTTGAAGTACCGCAATATTCAAGACAATGAGCTCATGCTGGAAGGTAGGACTAATATAGATTTAGCATACTTTTGGCAGTACAGATTTGATAGGCCAAATGGCCTCTTCTGTACTGTATAATTCTATGATTCTATCAAAGTGCTATTCAGGAATGAAATCTGACCAACGTGGTTGATGTGAAAGAGAAACTCTGTTGTTTTAAGGAGTGGGTCTTGTCAATCAAAACCCCCTTTGAAAGGTGCCCAACGATCAACATGGTATAAGGAGGAGTTCCCTTCATTGACTTTGAATGTTTTAATAACATCCTTTAGAAAGGGAACATGCCACCTGACCAGCCTGACTTCGAATATGTCTCCAGCCCTTAGGACATATGTTTTTATCTTAAATTTGGAATGGATAATTAATACCCCGGTCTAAAATGAAATATCATTTGTCTATCATATCTACAATGAAAGAAGATGTTTTGTCTTGTAGAAGTGAAAAGGATACTGAAATAACTCCATGAAGGCTGGGTAGCCCATTGCTAATTCACCATTTATTTACACATGCATACTATATGACATTGACCCAGCTAACTCAGAGCCAGCTCCTAGTGTGAGCAGCACCTCTGACACTCCTGTTTATACCTGTCAACCAAGGCTTCCTGATTGATCCAGGTTAACAGCCCCAACCAGGGAACTCCTATTCAATGACATCTATCTGGCTAACCTCATTCCAATCACTACAGATACAGTTTTTTTTTTCTCTTTGGTTATGCAACACAGATGATGCAAGAGTGTTTAAATGAACTGATGATACATTCACACCACAGTTTTATGACCAGCACATTACTGATATTAATGTTACATAATCTAAAGTTGGGTCTGAAATGTTCTTACTTCAGGCTATGGCTTATCTGTGCCATTTTAATTATTGCTATGCCTTGTTTGAGATACAGCGCATTTGATAAGTGTGAGGTCTGACCAGCTGAGGAATACTGGAGCTTCATTTTTAGTTTCCAAAGGGACCCTATTGGCTGTTAGCTAATATTAAAGAATAACTGATTCCAGAGTTCTGCTTCATCTTTACCGGACCATGATTCCTGAAGCAAAACAGCTGAAAATTGGTATTGATCTCAAAGTCATATCTTAACATCATTCCGAGAATGTTTAGTGGACATGTTTTTCAATATCTTCAATCCTGTAATAGTTTATCTGAATACCTGAAGGATTTCACATTAAGTACCGGCTCAATGAATAAGGTTTCACCATCTTTTTGTAGGTTTCCGACAGATGTCATTAAATGGACAATGAGAAAATCCAAGAGCAATTCAAGATGCAGTCATGTTCTGTAGACATTATATGCCAGGTTATGAGACTGATTTTCCATTCTCATGTTACTATCACAACAGTGAATTCACCAACTAATGAACCATTAGTGACACATTGAAGTCAACCACCAACACAGAATATTTTATGCCCATCCAAGACAACAGACAGAAAGATAGTTTTCTGTCTTCTTCAAAAGGTGATGCAACTTACAGTGTAGCAGTGCTCAAGTAGTGTACAAAAGTGTCAGCCTGGATCACTTGAACAGGATTTAAACACACAACCGTATCAAATCAGAGGCAAGGATACTGCCTATAGGGCCATAGCATTCCTTAGTCTAACACAGTCTGCTATCAGGGGAAGGCAATGGTTTAGTGGTATTGACACTATAATGGCATGGTGGCTCAGTGGTTAGCACTGCTGCTTCACAGTTCCAGGGACCCAGGTGCAATTCCACCCTCGGGCAACTGTCTGTGTGGAGTTTGCATGTTCTCCCATGTTTGAGTGGGTTTCTGCCAGGTGCTTTGGTTTCTTCCCACAGTCTAAAGATATGCAAGTTAGGTTGATTGGCCATGGTAAATTACCCACAGTGTACAGGGATGTGTAGGTTAGGTGCATTAGTCATAGGAAATGCAGGGTTACAGGGAGACGGTAGGGGGATGGGTGTGGGTGGGATGCTGTTTGCAGGGTTGAAGTGGATTTGTTGGGCTGAATGGCCTGTTTCCACACTGTAGGGATTCTAAGTATTAATCCAGCAACGAACATAATGTGTTGGGGGTCAGCTTCAAACCCTGCCATGGCAGATGATGGGATTTCAATTGCATAAAAGACTGGAAGTAAAAGTCAAATAATGACTGTGCAATTGTTGCTTGTATTTTTTTTTTAAAAATCTGTTTCACTTTAGCGGGATTAGTGTTGTTTGGTGTTTGTTGCTTAGCATGAACATGGTGGGCCAAAGACCCTGTTTCTCTGCTCTGTGACTCTCTGCTTGGGGATGGAAACATGCCATCCTTACCTGGTCTAGCCGACTTGTGAGTCCAGACCCACAGCAATGGTGGAGTCCCAGGGTGGAAAAGTCAGCTACTAGGGGACGTAGGTCTAAGGTGCGAGGGGTAAGGTTTTAAGGTGATGTACGAAGCACGTTTTTTACAGAGAGGGTGGTGGGTGCCTGGAACTCGCTGCCGGGGGAGGTAATGGAAGCAGATACGACAGTGGCTTTTAAAGGGCATCTTGACAAATACATGGATAAGATATGAATAGAGGGATACGGTCCCCGGAAGTGTAGGAGTTTTAGTTGTGATGGGCAGCATGTCGGTGCAGGCTTGGAGGGCCGAAGGGCCTGTTCCTGTGCTGCAATTCTCTTTGTTCTTTGTTAAGTTTTGACCGCCCACTGAGTAATTAGGGATGGACAATAAATTCTGGCATAGAAGTGACATCCACATCCCACAAATGAATAAAAACAAATTGAGCAAGGAAGTTATTCAAAGAAAGCAAAGTGCCCTCTCTTTCTCATACATATAAATATGAAATAGTCTGATGATTCTCTTGAAACACAACTTGTATGTTGGTTCAATACATGTACATACCTTAAGATTTTTCCAAATATTGAAACAGTATCCAACCTGTAAATGGTAGCAGTTGACGCAAGTGAATTTGGAGTGTTGGAATTGTAAGTTTTATCACTGAATTTAAAGTGAGATTCCCCATCATTTTGATTTGTTATGGTGTGTTGTGCACCAGCTGTTCTTGAATGAAAACATGAGTGACTTATTTTCTGATGTATGCTAGATTTACTGTCTTTGTAATTATAGTTTCAAATTATATTTTACTGGCAATCACTGTCTCTGAATACCGTATTGCTGAGAGCCTAGCTCATCATTTCCACTTGTTTTCACATTCTTCTGAACAAAAGTGTAAATTTTTTTAAAAAAATTTAACAGAGGAGGAAATTTGCTGCCTGGATAACGCACCTAATTCCAGTTCAAATCTCATCATGGCCATAAGGATATTATGATGAGGGAAGTTATATTGAGTCAGATTCACACAGTACAGGAACGGACCCTACGGTCCATGCTGACCATAAACCCAAACGGAACTAGTCCCACCCGCCTGCGTTTGACTCATATCCCTCCAAAACTTTTGTATTCATGTACTTATCTAAATTTTTTTTATAAAATGTTGTAACTGTACCCACATCCATCACTTCCTCTGGAAGTTCATTCCACATGTGAACCACTCTTTGTGCAAAAAAAATTCCCCTCAGGCCTTTTTTAAATCTTTCTCCTCTCACCTTAAAAATATGCCCCTGAGTCTTGAAATCCACATTCCAGGGAAAAGACAAATGCCGTTCACCCTATCTATGCCCCTCATGATTTTATGAACCTCTATAAGGTCATGTCTCAACGTCCTACACTCAGCCTATCCTTAGAACTCAAACCCTCTATTCAACCCCTCAATTCACTGCACAGTGATCACATTTTTTTCCACTGAGGCATTCAAAAGAAACATTTTCATCTTGACCCTTTGGTAGTAAGTTTCAAGGAATATTTTTAAGGTTGACTTAGGTATATTCTTGACTGACAAAGGGAATAGGGAATAGATAGGCGTGTACAGTTGAGGCGACATTACATGAGGCATAATCTTATTGAATGGTGAATCAGGCTTATGGAGTTGAAAGACCTATTCCTGCTCCTAATTTATATGCTCATATGTAGGAATGTTAAAACATTGAAACAAAAATAGACCAATTACTTTCTTATTGCTCAAATAAATAAGATCATGGATAATTTGTGGCCTAGCTCCATCAAAGTGACTCAGTCTCATATCCCTTCTGACCTTTCAGTTTACAACAATCTATCAATCTAATTTTGAAAATTAACAATTAATCTAATATCAAACGCAACAATTTGTGAAGAAGTGTTTGCTAACTTTATTCATAAAAGATGTTACTTCATTTTTGATTCTGCCTTGCTTATTTTAGAACCTGTGTGGTTCTCATGCGCTGACGTTGGTGGAGTTTCACAAAGAACAATTAATCTTTTTTTTCTGAATTTCTGTCATGAAAGAGAAAATTCCACTCCAAATGTTTCTTTATATTTGAACTATTTTCCCTGGAGCATGGGAGGCTGATGGGTGACCATATAGAGGTTTCTAAAATCATGAGGGGCATGGATAGGGTGAATAGACACTGTCTTTTCCCCAGAGTAGGGGAGTCCAAAGCTAAAGGCCATAGGTTGAAGGTAAGAGGGGAAAGGTTTAAAAGGGACCTAAGGGGTAACTTTTTCATGCTGAGTGTGGTGCATGTGTGGAATGAGCTGCCAGGAGAATTGGTGGAGGCTGATACAATTGCAATATTTAAAAGGCATCTGGATAGGTATATAAATAGGAAGGGTTTTGAGAGATATTGGCCAAATGCTGGTAAAGGGCACTAGATTAATTTAGGATATCTGGTCAACGTGGACGAGTTGGACCAAACAACATCTTTCCATGCTGTACAACTCTATGACTCTATAACATCACACAACTCCATCTGAAAGCTTATTCCACATGCCAGTCACTCTTTGTATAATGAACATTGCCCCGATCACAGTATGAAAATATATTAATGAGAATTATATTGACTGGACTTTTGCTCTGGATTACATTTCCCTTTGTCTTAGCACAATGATTAGAGTCAACAATAATGAGTGCAGGATTGTTAGGAACATCTTAATGACCACCCCTCACCACCACCTTCCCCCAGTAACTACAGCAAATTGAATTAACCCTAAGACTGCAGCTGGTTTCAGAGAGAAGTCTGTTTGCTTGGTCTGTTCTATTTGTCTTCAAATTTCAAAGACTTATACTTTCCTTCCACCTCGCTCCTCTGTCTATGCCCAATCATCAACTATTTGGAAGGTGGCTTCACCATTCTTTAAATTTTCATTTGACAATTAAACAGGTAAATAACAATCAATGTTCCAAATAGAGAATGGGCTACATTCATAATGGAGATAGAGTCACGTCATGGACACTGATACATCAGTCATTTGAAAATTGAAGTCAGATGTGGAAATGCTTCTGCTATCAGGTAAATGGCCACAGGTGAGTCTAAAACCCTAGTGTCTTGAATGCGAATTCAATCCCTTTATCTTGTTAAACTGAGAAAATCATTCAATGCAGAGATATGATTACATCATCAAAACTCAATGTGCAGTAACAAAAAAAGCAGACAAAAGGGATTCATCATATTTCTTTCCAACGGTTCGATGCCTAGCAGGGAAGAAATCCTGAGGGAGAAACTTGCTGCTTTGATTTTATAGAGCTTCAAAGCACAATAATTGACACCCTCCCTCTCCAATTCACCACATAACAATGATCTTGTCTTTACGTACACACAAACTTGCGTTGCCTAATTGCTGCAAACTGATTTATCTTCCTTTCTCTACTACCAAGCTCACATCATGGGTCTTGCCTTTCATCTTAGCTGTTAGGAATAAATTGTTCATGTACTGACATGTAGTTAACAAAAAACTCAGAGTGCCTCACTCTTATAAGTGAACTTTGTACTCCTTGATATAATTAACTGAGGATTTATAACGTGAGACTGAGGCTAGAATTGTTTTGTGTCCTATTTATGGAGCCCATTTTAGATTTCATGCTATACTAAAAGCACCTTGCATCAGCAGGATGACTAGAATTCTAATTCCAAATGGGAAACACTGAGGAATTGCAGGGAAATATTAATACCAATAAAATAGATTGATTTTGTTTTTAAAAATTCTTTCGGACAGGATTTAAGATCAAAGATACTTTTTATGTTTCAGAGATAGTAGGAACTGCAGATGCTGGAAAATCTGAGACAACAAGGTGCAGAGCTGGATGAACACAGCAGGCCAA
>NW_025973859.1:0-5668 GCF_021869965.1 Rhincodon typus
TCCTATGATGCTGCTTGGCCTGCTGTGTTCATCCAGCCCTGCACCTTATTAAGATTCTCAAATGCCCAAGTAATAGAGTTTAAAATGAAAATAATCCTAATTCTGCCATCTTATGTTAATGGACCTACTTTGCATCGAGCTGATAATTTACAGCATTCCCTGTGGGTAAAGACTCCCTGTGGCTGTAATGAGGCAAAATAAGATTTGGAACTGGTAATGATCCTCATTTTTTAAAACAAATTGAGGCTGTGTACAATAAAAGAACCAACTCCTTGTCATTCAAAGCTATTCTCTGATATTCTTTAGTCTTCTAGTTTAGCTGAGTTGGTAACCTAATTATTTTAAAAGGCATTAATGCTTGCATAATTGAAGTCTCACAGCCCTACATCATACAGAATTCAGATTTTATTAACATTCACCTTGAGCCTGTGTGCAATAGATAGTTGCTGGATGAGTAGTTGTTTTATCCTGATTAACTATCTAAAATGCTACTGAATCACTGGCATAGTAATATGTGTAATCTGTGCAGCATCATTTAAAATCTGGCATGATGAGCCCCATAAGCCCTGAAATCACTGCTTTTCTGTGGCTGGTTCTCTTCCTTATCCCTTCCCTTTTGATGCCATTAATTCTTGGTGAGTTTGGGCAGTGGAGGTATTCTAGGATCTTACTGGACAGATGAACTAACATGAAGCAAAAGGTCTTTCTCATCCATAATTTTCTTGTGATGTACAACAGTGTGCTGTACAACCACATCATAAATTTCTATAGGAACTGTATGTATAAAATGTGGAATTAGAACATTAAATGGAAAAGTTGGGAATGTTTAAAAAAGATCAGTGTACAACTTTAAGATAAGGGTTGAATTACAAGCATGTTTTGGTTCAACTAACTCTCATTCTCTAACACTCCTTCACTTTGTCTCCAATTCCAATGTGAGAACAACTAGTCACTAGAAAAAAAAAGCATCAACAATTGGTCCTTGTAAAGAAACAGTGCATTTTCTTTTACTAGATTACATTAATACACTTTCTGCAGTGTAATTCTGCAGTACTGCATAAAATATCATTTGTAATTGTCTTTGTTTTTATGTAAATCTATTTACACGTTCTTGTTTGATATTACAGTAAGAAAATATATTAAATGACTGAAACCTTCTGGCAAAAGCAATTACCTTCTTATTTGATATTTACAATGACCAACATTTAAAGAAACATCATCTGACCATTTACCCGTTGCAAGCTGGCAACTTTCAGGCACAGGGCCTGGGCTTTCACTTGGAGACAGCCACAAAGTCTTTCCAAAGAGTCACCTCCAGTGTCCTTAATATTTCAGCTACACAGTACCTTGTAATGAAAATTAAACCCATCACAACAAGGATTAATATGAGACAACAGGAACATTCTATGGAGTGCTTCCATATTTTACCCTGCCATTAGTTACTTCTAAGAATTTATTTGGAATGTTAAACTTGTGCAAGCAGAAGCTACTGAAATCCAGTCCTAGGCAGCAAGTGGCTAAGACACTGACTGTTTCTTGATTATGTTGAATATATTATGAAGTGCGCTTTGACAACAGACCATCCTCTAGGTTGTTTTTCCAGAGATCTCTAGTGCTGCGCATGCCGAGATGGTGATGGTGGTTCAAGTTTCCGTGACAAAGCTGTCAAAATCATCATGAACTTTTCATAACGTTCAGTTTGGTTAACTTGTGCTCCTTTGCTTCCCCACAGCAGCCTCATTGCAAACTCTGTCTGAAATGTCTCAAGAAGTTCTTCATCTGACTCGAAACCTAAGAATAAAGAAATAAGGACATTCAAAAACGTAGGGTATGAATGAGTATCAAAGAAAGCAGTGGAAGTAACAACTGTGCAACAATTCAAGATACAGTTAGACGATGTAAAAGGATCCAGTGCCTATCTATGGAAGGATAAATTTATTGGGGAGAGGAATGTCAAGCCCAATCTGCTTAGTCTTTGTTGACCTTTGTTGTTAATAAATAGTTTTATCTAGTGATAACGTGCATTATTTTGTCCTGTTTATGCATATTTATGGACAATTTTTTTCTGTATACAGTTGTTGGAAGTGTGAATTCAGAATTGGCAGGCACCCAGGCATTTTGATCCGTGGTGAACAAGGGGACAAAGTCAGACGTCACACGATGCCAGGTTATAGTCCAATATGTTTATTTAAAATCGCAAGCTTTTGGGGTGCTGCCCCTTCATCAGGTTCCCTTTTTATTCTTTTATGGAATGGGCGGAACAGCCGGCATTAACTGCCCATCTTTGAATGCTGTTGAGAAGGTAGTGGTGAGCCACCTTCTTAAATTGCTGCAGTCAATCTGCTTTAGCTATACCCACAGTGATTTGCTTTAGGCTTTTCTGTAATGATTTGATACAACTCTAGGCAGCATTTCTGGAGCAGTTACAAATCAGTTATACTGTGTGCTTCAGGACATAACAAAGGCCAGACCAAGATGGGATAGCAGATTTCTTTTCTTCAAGGAAATGTCGTGGTCATGAATACTGGGACTAGCTTCCTAATGCTAGATTTATTCCATAATGGGATTTGAACCGGTGTTCTCAAAGAATTAACACGGGCTTCTGGATTACTAATCTGGTAACATTACCATAATGTCACCATGGTGTACTTGCACGGATAAATTGTTCTCAAAGTAGCAGTTTATCTCAGTCTGAACAGCTGGCATCACCAGTTTCCAGTGCTGATAAGAATGGTCTAGCAGGGCTAACAGGGCTGGTAAAGGAGTCTCAGTTCACAACATTTTCTATCAAAAACAATTCAGGAATTGCTTGGTAAAGTTCAGAGTAAAGTTATTTAAAATATGCAGCTCAAACAAACTGAGAATGTAGAACTCATTCAAGCTGGTTACTTAAGAAAACATTGTGCTGACCTTTGCTGTATAGCAGTTGTTCATAACGTAGCAATTCCAGAACCTAATAGCTTTCGTGCAGCATTCAATTAAACTAATATTATTACAAGATTCAGTTTCATCAGCACTTATCAAAATTCTCTCAGTCTGAGTTCAAATCAGTCGACTGCGATGTTTTCTCCATTCAATGGCCAAGACCCTCACCTGCAAGAATCCGTTTTGCATTAGCTTCGTACACTGCAGCATTGTACGTGAAGATGCGAGCATTTTCCAGGTGTTTGAGCATTATTTCACAGCCCTCATCAATGCTCTCCCATAACTCAGTCGCCTCAAAGGTAACAAACTCCCGCTCCATAAGAGTAATGAGAGGCATGAGGTATGGAATTGTTGTCTTACTGAGTGGGATCTCCTCTAAAGGGGATAAACAGGAAAAAAAAAACACCATCTAGCAGAATGCAACAATGTGTTAAATAAAAACAGAAATTGCTGGAAAAAAGCAGCAGGTTGGACAACATCTGTGGAGAGGTTCGGGTCCAGTGACCCTTCTTCAGAAGGTTAACTCAGCTTTCTCTCCGTAGATACTGCTAGACTTACTGAGTTTTTCCAATAATTTTGCAGTTCTTTGGTTTTTTTGTGTAATGTGTTAAATAACATGCTTTAAGCTGCTTTCAAAATGATACTTAGAATTCTATTTCATACTTCTTGTAATTTTGTATAAAGATTTCACCACAGTAGTTTTATAATTAATTGTAATAATAAATACTACAAATACCTTCACCTCCCCCAATTTTCTCCGAAGAAACTGACTACCAATAGGTGTGTGCAAGGTAAATGATAGCTCACCAGTACTTATTCTTTACTTTAGAACCTAGGCAGCAAACAGTCAGACAGCTATTCAATCAGCAAGGCCTGATCCTACACTCAGCTAATATCAAAGCATTGCTTGCAAACAAGTCAGCAACACAAATTACACCTGATTTTTCTCCACTCCTTCCTTAGGTAAGAAAAGATGTTGGAGCTTTCCTGGTTTTCGTGTTTATGTTTGTGAACTGACAACTAACATTCATTTTACTAACTCTATTTTGGCCTGCACTGCACTATGAGATTATGTGAAGCAGATTCATACAGGTGGAAAACTTTAATTAAAGACTGACTTGCATTTAAAGATCTTTTATTGATTCACAAAATTTGATCAGCAATGGCAAGACCAGCATTTATTGCCCACCTCCTTGAGAAGGTGGTGGTGACCAACTTTCTTGAACCACTGCAGTACATGTGGTGTATGGACATCAACAGTGCTGTCAGGGAGGGAGTGCCAGGATGTTGCAATCCACAGAGATATTTCTAGTTACAATCCACAGAGATATTTCCAGTTACAATCCACAGAGATATTTCTAGTTGCAATCCACAGAGATATTTCTAGTCAGGATGGTGGGTGGATTGAAGAGGAACCTGCAAATGATTTTCCCATCTGCTTGCTGCCTTTGTCCTTCTAGGTGGTAAAGGTCATGGGTTTGGAAGATGCTGTTGAAGAAGCCTTGGTGAGTTATGGTAGTGCATCTTGTAGATGCTACACATTGCCGTCACTGTGGGTTCATGATGGTTTTAATGAATGTTTAACATGTTGGATGGGCTGCTTTGTCTTGGATGGTGTTGAGCTTCTTGTTGGTACTGCATCCACCCAGGCAACCAGAGAATATTCTGTCATACTTCTAACTTGTGCCTTAGATGATTTTAAAGCTTTTGGGATTAATTTTTATTTATGCCATTCACAATCACTGCGCATTCCATTTCAACTTACACTGACGGCCTTTTGAAGTGTCATCAACATTGTAGGAGTGTTGTAACTAATTTTTACAAGCAAGCTCCCTTAAACAGCAATGGGGTACTGACCATATAATTTGTTATTTCATATTGATTGAAAGATAAGTATCGGCCAAGACACAAGGAAAAACGCCCAAGTTGGAAATAGTGCTCTGGGATCTTTTACATCAGCCTCAAGGGTAGACAGGTTACAATTTAACTTTTCATCTGAAAGTTGACATCTGACAGTACAGCACTCATTCACCTCACCACTGCATTGGAGAGTCAACTAGATTGTTCT
Source organism: Rhincodon typus (assembly GCF_021869965.1). Classification (NCBI taxonomy): domain Eukaryota; kingdom Metazoa; phylum Chordata; class Chondrichthyes; order Orectolobiformes; family Rhincodontidae; genus Rhincodon; species Rhincodon typus. The sequence goes on from NW_025973859.1 coordinate 4,994, forward strand.
ACTCCAACTGACTCTGAAACTACAATCCTTGTGATTCAGAGACAAGTATAGTAACAACTATGCTGCAGTTGATGAGAACGAAGCCAAGATTTAAGGCAGTGTTAGGAACTAAAGTCTCCCACATTGTTTTAAATTGCATCAGATTAAATTGTTTGCTGCTTCCTGCATGAATCATTCTAAACTCTTACCTCTTCCCTCGTTTAGCGCTTTGATGCATGGTTTAAGTGTCTTCTCATAAATAATGGCACTTTCAGTGTGTGTACGTCGCAGCACTGTCCAAGTTTCTTCTAACCGTGTAATCTATGCAGATTTGAAAAGTAACATGAGAACAGTACTTGTGTTGTATGAACAGGTGCCTCTCACAATAACTGCAGCAAATAACCAACACCAGCATAAATTCAAATTACTTATCTCTGTTCAAATCCACGACATGCCTCCAGTACTTTCCTGCTATTGTGAGGCACAGTTAGACACTGTCCACAGAGTTAGGCACTCCACAAACACACACACAGGCACACACACACACACTCCACAAACACACACACAGACACACCACAAACACACACAGGCTACACACACACACTCCACAAACACACACACACAGGCTACACACACACACTCCACAAACACACACACACACACACACTCCACAAACACACACACACACACACACAC
>NW_025973859.1:5768-7823 GCF_021869965.1 Rhincodon typus
ACACACACTCACTCAACACACACACACACACTCACTCACTCAACACACACACACACTCACTCAACACACACACACACACACACACACAAAGAACAACAAAGAATTTAGAAAATTACAGCACAGGAACAAGCCCTTCGGCCCTCCAAGCACACACTCAGCACACACACACTCAACACACACGCACACACAACACACACACTCAACACACACACACACTCACTCAACAAACACACACACTCAACACACACAGGGTTTCTGGCTAGCAATATGGAATGGGAACTTATTCTCAGCCATCACCTCTACTCTGACAAGATTGACTTATCATAGAACTATAAAATACAAAACAGGACCTTCGGCCCAGCAAAGTCAGGCACTGACAAAAACAAAATAAATCTACACTAATCCCACTTCGCAGCACTTGGCCCATATCCTTGAATATTATAACATTTCAAGTGCTCAACCAAGTACTTTAAAGGTTGTGAGATTTCCTGCTTCAATTACCTTCCAATGCAGAGCGATGCCAAAAGCATAGGTTCAATTCTCACATTGGCTGAGGTTACCATGAAGGACTCGCTTTCTCAAACTCTCTTCTTGCCTGAGATGGTTAAATCTCCACGAGTCATCTCTCTGTTTAAGGAGAGCTAATTGGGAGGCAATAGCCTTGTGGTATCATTGCTAGGCTATGAATCGAGAGACCCAGGTAATACGCTGGGGATTTAGGTTTAAAACCAGCAATGGCAGATGATGGATTTTGGAACTAATGAAAATCTGGAATTAAAAACCTCATGATGAACATGAAACCACTGCCAATTGTCATGGTTCACTTGCATCCTCTAGGGAAGGAAATAGCTGTCCTTACCTGGTATGGCTTAGTTGTCTCTTAACTGCCCTCTGGGCAACAAATGCTGCCTAGCCAGTAACACTCAATTCTGTCAACGAATTTTTTTTTAAGCAAGGCTCTACGGTCCAGTAGAACTATGATGACTTTGCCTTTACCTGAAGCTATTCAATAATAATTCAATTAACTTTATTGGTGCAGTTTGGTGCTTAAGATACCATGAGAAAAGAAATACCTGAGGCATGTCCAATGCTTTCATGATGGCAGAGAAACCGTACAGATCTCCCATGGAATATTTCAGCTCCAGTGCTACTTCGATAATCTTATTTAATACAGCAGCTCTCTCTTGAACACACCCCGTACAACCCAATACATCCACCGCTATTCCAATAGCCAGGGTATTATGCCTAGGAAAGAGAAAGCAGTTTTATTTACCGGTCTGGTCCCAGGATGGTATGCCAATTCTAAATCATGGGGTAGATTTGAGTTCAAATATGTTTTAACTTTAAGGTAACATAAAACAAACTGATTCAATTAATTTTTTTTTTAAAGTCATCATAACAGCCTTTTAAATACTATCCTGCTGTGGGAAAAGGAAGCATTTAGAAAATGTGCACAAAAATAGTGCATTTCATGATTTCAGGACATCCCAAATATTTATAGCCAATTAAATATTCTTTGACTTGTCAGAATGCAACAATCAAAAAGCACACAGCAAGGTCCTACTAATAGCAGCATCATAATAAGACCATAAGACATAGCAGCAGAGTTAGGCCATTCAGCCCATCAAGTCTGCTCCACCATTCGATCTTGGTTGATATGTTTCTCAACCCCATTCACCCTGTAACCCTTGATTCCCTTACCAATCTAGATCCCCTTACATCTCTATCCCTGTCTTAAATATGCTAATGACTTGGCCTCTACAGCCTTCTGCAGCAATGAATTCCACAGATTCACCGATACCAGCTGAAGAAATTCTCTTCATCTCAATTCTAAAGGTGTCACCCCTTCACTCTGAGGCTGTGTCCTCAGGTCCTACTGGTGGAAATATCTTCTCCACATCCACTCTATCTCAGCCTGTCAGTATTTTGTAGATTTTACTGATTTTCCACCCCCTTCATCCTTCTAAACAGCAGATTCAGAGACCTCAACCACTCCTCATGTGACAAACCCTTCATCCCCAGGATCATTTTTGTAAACCTCCTCTGGACCCCTTC
>NW_025973859.1:8549-8820 GCF_021869965.1 Rhincodon typus
ACACCAGCACATGGGGACCCCCTCCAACACCAGCACATGGGGACCCCCTCCAACACCAGCACATGGGGGCTCTTCCAACACCAGCACATGGGGACCCCCTCCAACACCAGCACATGGGGGGCTCTTCCAACACCAGCACATGGGGACCCCTTCCAACACCAGCACATGGGGGGCTCTTCCAACACCAGCACATGGGGACCCCCTCCAACACCAGCACATGGGGACCCCTCCAACACCAGCACATGGGGACCCCTTCCAACACCAGCACATG
>NW_025973860.1:0-5383 GCF_021869965.1 Rhincodon typus
TCACTAAATGACTCAAATTTTGATGTTGGTTTGACGAACAGGCTTCCTCCAGTGAAATAACCACTTCAGAATTGAAGAATCTCGACTCCACCAAATGACTCAAATTTTGATGTTGTTTTGACGAACATGCTTATTTCAGCCAGCTAAGCACTTCAGAAGATCAATATCTCAACTGCACCAAAACACTCAACATTTGATGCAGGTTTGACTAAAATGCTTATTTCAGTACGTAAGCACTTCAGAAGTCTAAACTCTCAACTCCACCAAATGAATTAGTTTTTCATGTTGGTTTGAATGACATGTTTATTTCATTGAGAAAAGCACTTCAGAAGATCAAAATCTGAACTCCACAAAATGACTCAAGTTTTGATGTTTGTTTGGCTGACAAGCTTATTTGAGTGAGATAAGCACTTCAGAAGTCAAAAATCTCAACTTCACCAAATGACTCAACTTCAGATGTTGTTTTGACTAACATGCTTATTTGAGTGAGATACGCACGTCAGAAGGCTAAAATCTCAATTTCACCAAATGACATAATTTATCATGCTGGTTGGATTGAAATTCTTATTTCAGCGAGATATGTACATCAGAAGACAAAAATCTGAACTTAACCAAATGACTCAATTTTTGATGTTAGTTTGACTAACATGCTCATTTCAGCGAGATAAGCACTTCAGAAGATCAAAATCTCAACTTCACCAAATGACAGAACTTTTGAAGTTGTTTTTGACGAACGTGCTTACTTCAGATAGTTAAGCGGTTCAGAAGGATAAAATCTCAACTTCAACATGACACTCAACTTTTGGTGCTGTTTTGACTAAGAAGTTTATTTCAATGAAATAAGCACTTCAGAAGATCAAAATTCAACTTCACCAAATGACTCAACTTTTGATGTTGTTTTGACTAACATGCTTATTTCAGAGAGTTAAGCGGTTCAGAAGGCTAAAATCTCAACATCAACATGACATTCAACTTTTGATTCTGTTTTGACTAACATGCTTATTTCAGTGAGATAAGCACTTGAAAAGACCAAAATCTGAACTTCATTAAATGACTCAAATTTTAATGTTGGATTGATTAACTGGCTTCCTCCAGTGAAATAAGCATTTCAGAAGTGAAGAATCTCGACTTCACCAAATGACTCAGCTTCTGATGTTGTTTTGACGAACATGCATATTTAAGTGAGATAAGTACTTCTGAAGGCAAAAATCTCAATTTCACCAAATGACTTAATTTATGATGCTCGTTAAATTAAAAGGCTCATTTCAGCGAGTTAAGCAAATCAGATGACTAAAATATCAACTTCACCAAATGACCTACATCTTGATGCTGGTTTCATGAACATGCTTATTTCAGCGACATAAGCACCTCAGAAGCCAAAAATCTGAACTTCTCCAAATGACTTAATGTTTGAATGTGTTTGGACCAAAAAAATTATTTGAGGGAATTGAGCACATCAGAAGACCAATATCTCAACTCCGTCAAATGAGTTAGTTTTTCATGCAGGTTTGAATGACGTGCTTATTTCATTGAGATGAGCACTTCTGAAGATCAAACTCTCAACTTCACCAAATGACTCAACTTTTGATGTTGTTTTGACTGACACGCTTATTTGAGTGAGATACGCACTTCAGAAGGCTAAAATCTCAGTTTCACCAAATGACATAATTTTTGATGCTGGTTGGATTAAAATTCTTATTTCAACGAGATATTCACTTCAGAAGACAAAAATCTGAACTTCACCAAATGACTCAATTTTTGATGTTAGTTTGACTAACATGCTCATTTCAGCGAGATAAGCACTTCAGCAGCCATAAATCTCAACTTTACCAAGTGACTCAATTTTTGATGTTGTTTTGACTAACGTGCTTATTTCAGTTAGATAAGCATATCAGAAAACCAAAATCTGAACTTCAGCAAATGACTCAACTTTTGATGTTGATTTGACGAAAATGCTTATTTCAATGAGATAAGCTCTTCAGAAGTCAAAAATCTCAACTTCACCAATTGACTCAACTTTTGATGTTGTTTTGACGAACATACTTATTTCAGCGATTTAAGGACGTCAGATGGCAAAAACCCTAACTTCACCAAATGACTTCATTTATGATGCTGGTTAAATTAAAATGTTTATTTCAGCGAGGGAAGCATATGAGAAGAATAAAATCTCAACTTCACCAAATGACTTGATGTTTGAATCTGGTTGGACCTAACTGCTTATTTCAGGGAGTTGAGCACATCAGAAGACCAATATCTCAATTCCACCAAATGGGTTAGTTTTTCATGTTGGTTTGAATGACATGCTTATTTCATTGAGACAAGCATTTCAGATGATCAAAATCTCAACTTCACTAAATGACTCAACTTTTGATGTCATTTTGACGAACATGCTTACTTCAGGGAGTTAAGCGCTTCAGAGGTCTAAAATCTGGACTTCACCAAACGACCCAACATTTGATGCTGGTTGGCTTAAAATGCTTATTTCAGCGAGTTAAGCACTTCAGCAGACAAAAATCTTAACTTCACAAAGTGACTCAATTTTTGATGTTTGTTTGACTAACATGCTTTTTTGAGTCAGACAAGCACTTCAGAAGTCAAAAGTTTCAACTGGACCAAATGGTTCAACTTTAGATGATGTTTTGACTAACATGCTTATTTGAGTGAGATCGGCATTTCAGAAGGCTAAAATCTCAATTGCACAAAATGACATAATTTTTGATGCTGGTTGGATTAAAATTAATATTTCAGCGAGATAAGCACTTCAGAAGACATAAATCTGAAATTCACCAAATGACTCAATTTTTGATGTTAGTTTGACTAACATGCTCATTTCGGCGAGTTAAGCACTTCAGAAGATCAAAATCTCATCTCCACCAAATGACACAACTTTTGATGTTGTTTTGACTAACGTGCTTACTTCTGCAAGGTAAGCAAAGCAGAAGACCAAATCTCAACTTCAACATGACACTCAACTTTTGATGCTGTTTTGACGAGCATGTTTATTTCAGTGAAATACGCAATTAAAAAGTCAGAAATCTCAACATCACCAAATGACTCAACTTTAGATGTTGTTTTTAGTAACATGCATAGTTGAATGAGTTCAGCACTTCTTATGGCAAAAACCTCAAATTCACCAAATGACTTAATTTTTGTTGCTGTTTGAATTAAAATGCTTATTTCAGCGAGTTAAGCACTTCAGTAGACCTAAATCTGAACGTTACCAAATGACACAACTTTTGCTGCTATTTTGACTAACTTACTTATTTGAGTGAGATAAGCACTTCAGAAGACCAAAATCTCAACTTCACTAAATGACTCAAATTTTGATTTGGATTTACTAACAGTCTTCCTCCAGTGAAATAATCACTTCAGAAGTGAAGATTCTCGACTTCACAAAATGACTCAACTTTTGATGCTGTGCTGAATAACATGCATGTTTGAGTGAGATAAGCACTTCTGAAGGCAAAAATCTCAACTTCACCAAATGACTTAATTTTTGATACTGGTTGGATTCAAATGGTAATTTCAGCGAGTTAAGCACATCAGTGCACATAAATCTGAACTTCTCCAAATGACTCAATTTTTGATGTTAGTTTGACTAACATGCTCATTTCACTCAGATAAGCACTTCAGAAGATCAAAATCTGAACTTCACCAAATGACTCAAGTTTGGATGTTTGTCAGACTAAGATGCTTATTTGAGTCAGACATGAACTTCAGAAGTCAAAAATCTCAACTTCACCAAATGACTTAATTATTGATGCTGTTTTGACTAACGCGTTGATTTCACTCAGACGAGCACATCGGAAGACTAAAACCTCAACTTCAGCACATGACTCAGCTTTTGATGCTGATTTTATTAACATGCTTACTTCAGTGAGATAAGCACTTCAGAAGTCAAATATCTCAACTTCACCAAATGACTCAAATTTTGATGTTGTTTTGACGAACATGCTTATTTCAGTGAGTTAAGCACTTCAGAGGATCAAAATCTCAACTTCACCAAAACACTCAGCTTTTGATTCAGGTTTGACTAAAATGCTTATTTCAGCGAGATGAGCTTATGCGAAGATTAAAATCTCAACTTCACCGAAGGACCTAACTTTTGGTCCTGATTTGACTAAAATGCTTATTTCAGTGAGAAAGCACTTCAGAAGTCCAAAATCTCTACTCCACCAAATGAGTTAGTTTTTCTTGTTGGTTTGAATGACATGCTCAGTTCATTGAGATAAACACTTCAGAAGATCAAAATCTCAACTTCACCAAATGACTCAACTTTTGATGTTGTTTTTACTAACATGCTTACTTCAGCGAGTTAAGCGCTTCATAAGGCTAAAATCTCAACTTCACCAAACGATTCAACTTTTGATATGGTTGGACTAAAATGCTTATTTCAGCGAGTGAAGCACTTCAGAAGACCAAAATCTGAACTTCACAAAATGACTGAAATTTTGATGTTTGTTTGACTAACATGCTTATTTGCGTGAGATAAGCACTTCAGAAGTCAAAAATCTCAACTTCTCCAAATGTCTCAACTTTTGATGTCGTTTTGACGAACGTACTTATATGAGTAAGATACGCTTTTCTGAAGGCTAAAATCTCAATTTCACCAAATGACATAATTTTTGATGTTGGTTTGCTTAAAATTCTTATTTCAGCGAGATATGCACTTCAGAAGGCAAAAATTTGAACTTCACCAAATCTTTCAATTTTTGATGTTAGTTTGACTAACATGCTCCTTTCAGCGAGATAAGCACTACCGAAGACCAAATTCTCAACTTCACCAAATGACACAACTTTTGATGTTGATTGGAATAACGTGCTTACTTCTGCCAGATAAACAAAGCAGAAGACCAAAGTCTCATTTGAACGTGACATTCAACTTTTGATGCTGTTTCGACAAACATGTTTATTTCAGTGAAATAAGCACTTCAGAAGACCAAATTTGAACTGCATTAAATGTCCAAAATTTTGATGTTGTATTGATTAACAGGCTTCCTCCAGTGAAATAAGCAATTCAGAAGTGAAGAATCTCGACTTTACCAAATTACTCAGCTTCTGATGTTGTTTTGAGTAACATGCATATTTGAGTGAGATTAGCACTTCTGAAGCCAAAAATCTCAACTTCACCAAATGACTTAATTTATGATGCTCGTTATATTAAAATGCTTATTTCAGCGAGTTAAGCATGTCAGATGACTAAAATCTCAACTTCACCAAATGACCTATCTTCTGATGCTGGTTTGACTAACATGCTTATTTCAGCGAGATAAGCACCTCAGAAGCCAAAAATCTGAACTTCACCAAACGACTTGATGTTTGAATCTGGTTGGACCAAAATGCTTATTTGAGGGAGTTGAGCACATCAGAAGACCAATATCTC
>NW_025973860.1:5393-7823 GCF_021869965.1 Rhincodon typus
ACCAAATGACTCAACATTTGATGCTGGTTGGACTAAAATGCTTATTTCAGTGAGATAAGCAATTCCGAAGTCAAACATCTCAACTTCACCAAATGACTCAATTTTTTATGCTGTTTTGACTAGCATGCGTATTTCACTCAGATAAGCACTTCAGAAGACCAAAATCTGAACTTAACCAAATGACTCAAGTTTTGATTTTGGTTAGACGAACATGCTTCTCTGAGTCAGATAAGCACTTCAGAAGTCACAAATCTCAACTTCACCAAATGACTTAATTATTGATGCTGTTTTGACTAACATGCTTATTTCAGCGAGATAAGCTCTGCAGAAGTAAAAAATCTCAACTTCACCAAATGACTCAACTTTTGATGTTGTTTTGACGAACATACTTACTTCAGCGATTTACGGACGTCAGATGGCAAAACCCCTAACTTCACCAAATGACTTAATTTATGATGCTGGTTAAATTAAAATGTTTATTTCAGCGAGTTAAGCATATCAGAAGAATAAAATCTCAACTTCACCAAATGACCTAACTTTTGATGTTGGATCGATAACATGTTTATTTCAGCGAGATAAGCACCTCAGAAGCCAAAAAAACTGAACTTCACCAAATGACTTGATGTTTGAATCTGGTTGGACCAAAATGCTTATTTCAGGGACTTGAACACATCAGAAGACCAATATCTCAATTCCACCAAATGAGTTAGTTTTTATTGTTGGTTTGAATGACATGCTTTTTTCATTGAGATAAGCATTTCAGAAGATGAAAATCTCAACTTCACCAAATGACACAACTTTTGATGTTGTTTTGACAAACATGCTTACTTCAGCGAGTTAAGCCTTTCAGAAGGCTAAAATCTCGACTTCACCACCGACTCAACATTTGATGCTGGTTGGCTTAAAATGCTTATTTCAGCGAGTTAAGCACTTCAGAAGACTAAAATCTGAACTTCACCGGATGACTTAAGTGTTGGTGTTGGTTCGACTAACATGCTTCTCTGAGTCAGACAAGCACTTCAGAAGTCAAATGTTTCAACTACACCAAATGACTCAACTTTAGATGATGTTTTGACTAACATGCTTATTTGAGTGAGATCGGCATTTCAGAAGGCTAAAATCTCAATTTCACAAAATGACATAATTTTTGATGCTGGTTGGATTAAAATTAATATGTCAGCGAGATAAGCACTTCAGAAGACAAAAATCTGAAATTCACCAAATGACTCAATTTTTGATGTTAGTTTGACTAACATGCTCATTTCGGTGAATTAAGCACTTCAGAAGATCAAAATCTCATCTCCACCAAATGACACAACTTTTGATGTTGTTTTGACTAACGTGCTTACTTCTGCAAGGTGAGCAAAGCAAAAGACCAAATCTCAACTTCTACATGACACTCAACGTTTTATGCTGTTTTGACTAACATGCTTTTTTGAGTGAGATAAGAACTTCAGAAGTAAAAAATCTCAACTTCACCAAACGCCTTAATTTTTAATGCCGTTTTGAATAACATGTTTATTTCAGCGAGTTAAGCACTTAAGAAGATCAAAATCTCCACTTTAATACGTGACACAACTTTTGATGCTGTTTTGACTAACATACTTATTTCAGTGAGAGAAGCACTTCAGAAGACCAAAATCTCAACTTCAATAAGTGAATCAAATTTTGATGTTGGATTGACTAACAATCTTCCTCCAGTGAATTAACCACTTCAGAAGTGAAGAATCTCGACTTCACCAAATGACGCAACTTTTGATGTTGTGCTCAGTAACATGTTTATTTGAGTGAGATAAGCACTTCTAAAGGCAAAAATCTCAACTTGACGAAATGACTTAATTTTTGATACTGCTTGGATTAAAATGCTTATTTCAGCGAGTTGAGCACTTCAGTAGACATAAATCTGAACTTCACCAAATGATTCAATTTTTGCTGTTAGTTTGACGAACATGCTCATTTCAGCGAGTTAAGCACTTCAGAAGATCAAAATCTCATCTCCACCAAATGACACAGCTTTTGATGTTGTTTTGACTAACGTGCTGACTTCTGCAAGGTAAGCAAAGCAGAAGACGAAATCTCAACTTCAGCATGACACTCAACTTTTAATACTGTTTTGACTAACATGCTTATTTCAGTGAGATAAGCACTTCAGAAGATCAAAATCTGAACTTCACCAAATGACTCAAGTTTTGATGTTGGTTAGACTAACATGCTTATTTGAGTCAGATAAGCACTTCAGAAGTCAAAAATCTCAACTTCACCAACTGACTTAATTATTGATGCTGTTTTGACTGACACGCTCATTTCACTCAGGTAAATACATCGGAAGACTAAAATCTGAACTTCAGCAAATGACTCAACTTTTGATGCTGATTTGATTAACATGCTTATTTCTGTGAGATAAGCACTTCAGAAGTCAAAAATCTCAAC
>NW_025973860.1:7923-8820 GCF_021869965.1 Rhincodon typus
CTTTTGATGCTGATTTGATTAACAAGCTTATTTCTGTGAGATAAGCATTTCAGAAGTCAAAAATCTCAACTTCACCAAAGGACTCAACTTTTGATGCAAGTTTGACTAAAATGCTTATTTCAGGGAGAAAGCACTTCAGAAGTCAAAAATCTCAACTTCACCAAATGCCTTAATTTTGAATACTGTTTTGACTAACATGCTTATTTTAGTGAGATGAGCACTTCAGAATACCAAAATCTGAACTTCACTGAATGACTCAAATTTTGATGTTGGTTTGACGAACAGGCTTCCTCCAGTGAAATAACCACTTCAGAATTGAAGAATCTCGACTCCACCAAATGACTCAAATTTTGATTTTTTTTTTGACGAACATGCTTATTTCAGCGAGCTAAGCACTTCAGAAGATCAAAATCTCAACTTCACCAAAACACTCAACATTTGATGCAGGTTTGACGAAAATGCTTATTTCAGTACGTAAGCACTTCAGAAGTCTCAACTCTCAACTCCACCAAATGAATTAGTTTTTCATGTTGGTTTGAATGACATGTTTATTTCATTGAGATAAGCACTTCAGAAGATCAAAATCTGAACTTCATCAAATGACTCAGCTTCTGATGTTGTTTTGACGAACATGCATATTTAAGTGAGACAAGTACTTCTGAAGGCAAAAATCTCAATTTCACCAAATGACTTAATTTATGATGCTCGTTAAATTAAAAGGCTCATTTCAGCGAGTTAAGCAAATCAGATGACTAAAATATCAACTTCACCAAATGATCTACATTTTGATGCAGGTTTGATGAACATGCTTATTTCAGCGACATAAGCACCTCAGAAGCCAAAAATCTGGACTTCTCCAAATGACTTGATGTTTGAATGTGTTTGGACCAAAAAAAT
>NW_025973861.1:0-8819 GCF_021869965.1 Rhincodon typus
GTTATCTCAGATTCTCCAGCATCTGCAGTTCCTACTATCTCTATATTTTAATAGGTTGTTGCTTGATTATGATGTTTAACAAGTTGCGAATGTGTAAATCATGCTATTTCACCTACACTAAATTACTAAATCTTTATGTAGCTCAACATATTAGCGCCAATCACTATTCACAAATTTGAACTGCAGTAAAATTTATTTGCATTAAATTTGTGCATGCCCTGGATAAGAGCTTCAAACTAAAATAACTAAAGCAAATAATGAATATAATGTTTGGTAATGAAAAATGCTGGCTCATAAAGACTTACCACGACAGAATGGTGTGAAAAATGCATCTTTTTTGACCTGATACAAGGACTAATTAACATATCATACTTTCTTATTTGATGGTTTTTTGGCACTGACAGCACTCTACAAAGCAATACATTGGGCTCTTATGTTTGACCTTGTTTGCTATATGTAATTGAAAATGAAGTACTTTGTGTATTCACCTTATCTATATCCCCAAACAGCCCGCTACCCTTATTCTCTAAAGTTCATGAGTTAATACTGGTTTTATAATGAAATCCATGCTAATCATTTTGCAATGTACTCAAAAATAATAAAGTTGGTTTTCAAAAAGCAAGATATTGTGCTTTGAACTGCAAAGACTTTATCAAATGATTAGTAAATTTCAGCTGATAAAATGAGATGTTAAGAAATGCAGACAGAGATATAGATCCTTTATTCTTTTAAGGAGAAAGCAGACTGTCTCTAATTAACTCTCTTAGGAGTCTGTTGTCAATTTTTCAAGCTGTGAAAAATAGAACTGAGCTTACTGACCAGGATATCAGAGGACAGGGATTCCCAGACTTTCTCACTAGACCACGTCTGACACTTGGAGGAATCCAGATGAGGTCACCATGGCACCCTTTATTTCCTGTCCCAGAGACATTCCTGATAAACATGAATGTTGGAAACTCTTTGAAAATCTCATGGGAATGCTTTCTGGTATTTATGCGCCATTGACCTTTTTAAAACTAATTATGCACTCATGTTTTCATGCTTATTTATGTAACACTAGTTGCAAGAATTTTAAAACTATTATATTAGAACTGTTAAAATTCATTAGGAAGAAGAGATGATGAGTGAATTATGTTGCCTGGTGTTATGTTGAAATGTCCTAAATATTTTAGTTATATCACATCTGCTATTTTTGTCTATCACAATGATGTTTGCCAAGCTAATCGTTTTCAAGACTTATTTGCCTACGATTCAAATGTTTTCACTTAAGTTGCTGTCTTTTGTCAATCTTTCAGAAAAAGAGAATTCCAGAGTCTTAATATCATTATAGTTCAATGATCATAAACATTCTTTCCCAATATAGAAAGTGGTAGGTGCTTCTTTTGAGATCTCTTATATTTTATGCAAAATATAAATTTAAATCAGAAGCTTGAATTATAAGTTCAAAAATACGTCTTTAGAGGATGACACAATAAATGCTCCATCATCAAAATTCACAACCTGGAGTGAGGTTTTCTTCTACACATTTTCTACAACAAAACTGAACAGCCATTTATTAAAGGCACCTTAAAAATGCTGAGATACACAGAGAAAATCTTAGATGGTGTTATTTGGAATATGTCTAATTAGTCTTGATTTAATATGAGAAGTGAGAGGGTGAACATAATCCCAGGGTCAAAACAGTTCCAGGCAAACTAAGTTAGGAAGACTTTTTTTCTTTTTCTGCATCAGAAGAACATTCAGTTTACAGGATTGCAGAGAGGAACTGGGGACCACATGACTTTTTGACGTTCTCAAAACTCACAACATTGGATTGAGAGAGTGCATCTGTAAATTCAACGTGTGCACAATGATGAGTGCAGTTTCTGATAAATTCAAACAAGGATTCCAAACTTTGGTGAAAGAGTAAGACTGTTAAATTCTGCACTGAGTGATGATGGCTGTTCGTTAAGTAAATATATACATGGGTGGTTCATTTACCTGTATTGTGTGAAAGGCACTTTTGACTAAGATTAATGCGTGTGGCTAAAATAGTGCTGTAGTTCTGTGGTTAGTCAGTGATTTCTATTTGACACACTGCCTTATAAGCTCAATATCTCACACTGTAACTGTGCCCAGAGTTCAAAATGAATCTCTTTATTACTTTGAATTTCTCTCTAGAATCCTCATGAATCCTGTAGCTTTCAAATAGTGGAGAATTATGGAAAAGTTCATGTTCAGTTTGAATGAAAGCAGCCGCAGGAGTTAATGATAATAAAATTAATAAATATTAATTGTTGGCTTGATTACAGAGCTTCTAATTTAAAAGAAAATCACAGATAATTCTTCTAATAATATTAGATATGGACATAGATATGAGCATAAATGTATACATAAGGTGCATTCTACTGCTGCATGTGCACCTATGCCTATACTGCAATACAGAAGAATAGAAAAAAATCCCAAGGAATTTTTCTACCAAGACTATAAATTCCTTCGAAGTTCAAAGTAGGATGTGGGAAATGAAGGTGGTATATAATTCACAAATCAATCAATTACAAGGAGTTTCTTGGCTTAAATTTGCTGTTGGTGTTTGATCGCAGCTTTCAGCTTCATTTGCTGTAATTTTGCAGTGAATTTTGTAACTCCTTTACCTATGGCAGTCTAATGCTCCCGTACCATTCCCACAATCATCCCAACTCCCCTTAAAGAAACCCAGTCAAACTACAAAGTGACAAGGGCTCCCCATTACTATCCGGCTGACGTGTCAGAGGAATCTTCAATTATGATGCATCTCTTGCTGTTACATCTGAAATTCCAAAGTTCACTGTCCTCATATTGCTGCCAGCCATTGTTAGTCCCTCTATTTACTTTGACAAATGATTCAGATTGAAAATTAAGGAAAATGAACTAAATATTACTACCACCATAGCTTCCAATTCAAACATAACATTCCAGATTGGTTCTGGAACTATATGCTGAAGCAGAAACTAAGAATTATCCCTTGAGGATTTTCCTCTCAGAACCTGAATCACCACCTGCCAGTGGCTGTATACTTACTCTCACTTCTGAAGACGTTTCCAGGGAAAGTTCAAAACCCATGAGATTGTTGTTATTGAAACATCTCACAGCATTCTGTTTTTATTCCCACAGAAGTGAGGTAGAAAAGATCTGGTCTGTGATTCAAAGGAAAATAAATCCAGTAGATCTGTTTGTTTTCCTGAAGCTTGAGGGAGAATGTACCTGATATAGAGTCATGTAGCCATAGAGTCATAGAGTCATAGCATAGAAACCCTTCAGGTCACCATGTCTATGCCGGCTGACAAACAACAAACTACACTTATCCCATTTAACTGCATTTGGTCCATAGCTTATTATGCCCTGGCATTTTAAGCGCTTATCCAGCTTGCTTCTTAAATATTGCAAGAGTATTCACCTCCCCCATCATCTCAGGTAGCATGTTCCATTTCACTATCACTCTCTAGCTGAAAAAAAATCTCAGATCTGTTCTAAACCACTTACTCCCACCTAAACTGTGTTTATGGTATTAGACATGTCTGCCATAAGGAAACGATTCTCACAATCTACTCTGTCAATGCTTCTCATAATTTTGTTAGCTCAATCAGAACCCTCCATCATTACCCTTTGCCTCCTATTGGTAAGCCAATTTTGGGTCCAGTTTGCCAATTTACCTGGGATCCCATGGGCTTTTACCTTTTGGACCAGCCTTCCATGCGGGACCTTGTCCAAGGCCTTTCTAAAATTCTTGTAAGCCATCAGCTGCATTATCCTCATCAACATATTTAGTCACCTTTTCAAAGAGCTCAAATAAATTAGTCAGAAGGATCTACGTCTAACAAATCTGTGCTGACTATACCTGATCAATCCCTCCCTTTCCAAATGTTGATTAATCCTGTCCCTCAGAACTTTCTCTAATAATTTTTCTTCCACTGATGTCAGATTAACAGGTCTGTAATTATCTGGCCTATCCCTGCTGCTCTTTGGATTTCTCTTTAGATCCATTGTATTAGTTAGTGTTGAACTCAGAGTGTTGTCATTGTCAGACCACTTATACACATTCTAAACTGCTATCTTCCAGCTGAGCAGTATTTTTAATCCTAAATTCTCATTCAGTGCTCAAATATGTTTATCCTCTCTGTTGCAATCTGCCAAAACCATTCTGAAATGTTGATAAAAGTCCAGGAATTTCCTTGTCATTGTATTTTGCTGGAAATACAGCAGAAACCAAATGCACATTTGTGATTGCTTTGAGAGAGATTCCAGATAGAGTATGCTAAATTGTCAAGTTCCCAGGTAAACAGTGATGAACTACCTCCCTCTCTTTACTCATCCACCATTTCTGTTGATTGCACAAAATTAACTTACAAAGGATCACCTTCTTTGCAGATTCATTTCATCCAGTCTGAAATGTATCATATTTTGAAGGGATCCAATTAAGTAAGCTTTCATAAAGTAATGAATTGAAAGTTTATTAGCTCCAAAAGTGAGAAAAATTAATAATGGAACACACATACATACAGATTAGAGACTAGAAGTGAGTCCAGAAAAGGATAACAGTTAAAAGAACTCTGTGTTATTCATGAAGCATTGATAAAAGAACTTTATTGGTGTTAGAGTGGATGTTATCACATTGATTATTAACCACCAATTTGGATATTCTTGGCTTCACATATTGATTGAATTGTTTTTGTTCCGTAGTCTTTGAAGCATATGAAAACAGCTAAAGTTTGCTTTCAACCCCTGTCTTGTGTAGTCTTGAAAGAGGAAGACATAACTGTGTCTCCTGCCTAGTCTGCTGTCAGTTTTTACCATATAGCTAACATTCTGAAATACCCACAACAGATTGTAGTTGAGTTTGTAGTGTATTTCTGCTTTTGAATGTTCTTTGATACCAGCAGGTATGACATTCCAGAAGTCCCATCCAGGCAGTAACTGAATTTATATCCTCGGTCATTTTGGTAATATCAGTCCTCTTTTAACAACACATGATGAAATATAAAAGTTTGATACATCTTTAGCTGATCCGAAGTTATGATCCTTGGTCATGTCACTTCCCGCAGCACACCAAATGAAACATGATTCATTCTCATTTCATTAAAGAAAGAGAAAAATATAAAACAACAGACAATCATTGCACTAGCCTAGAATCTGTTGCAGGCTGCCTGCAATCACATTTGATTTCACAGCAATGAGGGTGATTTTTATGTTTCCAGATTGCTTTAGCAGGCAGTGATTTTGTGCATGGTTATTGGACTTCGTTTTAAGGATTTTTATTTCCTACAGCTTGGTTATTTGATGGAAATTTTACATATAGCCGAAAAAATAAACTCCAGCAGAATTATTTGGTATTCTGAGTCTTATACATCTCCACAAAAGTTCAGAGATTTTGGTCAGTACAGTCTGTGGTCTCCCTGTCCTAATGTTAAACTTTTATCTCAAAGTCTTTGAGAACCATATTAATTGAAAGTTTCCTTCTCTGCCGTTGAGTACTGTTTCTAAAGTTTGTTTAGCTTTTAGGAGAAACACCTGATAGGCTTCTCTATTCTGGATTTGTATTCCTGAAAGTGGATAACTTCTACCCTGATGTCACATTCATCGATGACTACTTCAAATACTCAGCTTAAGTTTGGAGATGCAAATTCCAGCTCATTCGTTAAAATCACATGCAGCTTTACAAAGTAGTTTGACATTTTTTCATAGAATCCCTACAGTGTGGTAACAGGCCCTTTGGCCTACCAAGTCCACACCAGCCCACAGAGCATCCCACCCAGACCCAATCCCCATAACCGACCTAATCTACACATCCCTGGACACTATGGAACAATTTTAGCATGGCCTATCCACCTAGCCTGCACATCTTTGGACTATGGGAGGAAACTGGAGCATCCAGAGGAAACCCACACAGACACAGGGAGAATGTGCAAACTCTACACAGAAGTCGCCTGAGGGTGAAATCGAGCCTGGGCCACTGGTGCTGTGAGGCAGCAGTGTTAACCACTCAGCCACCCCGGACCAGAATTCACCAGGCTGATGCAAGGCAAGGATTAACACTCCTTGAGTCTGGCGCCTTAGACCACTCAGCCATCCCGACAAGCTGCAAGGAAATTGTGCATTCCCTGACCAGCATCGAACACGGGCCGCGGTGGTGAGAGCACTGAATCCTAACGACTAGACTCAATTTCTCAATCCATAATATTGTTGCTTAATTTCTGGAGTTGTTTTGTCATCAGCACAGCTACCATGATGAAGCTTAGGATAAATGTTTGATGGGACACACATTCCCAGGAGGAATTGAGGAACTATGATATTGCTTGTAAATTTGCAGCCTTGTGCAGTACATATCCTTGACCGCTACTTGTCCTTGATATGTCACTTAGGTCTGAAAGCACTCATTCATTGCAAGATTGATTATTTGATCTACTGACTATATTTTCTGGAAGGGGCTTCTTGTTGATTGAATTGCCTTTCCTAGGTGTCATTGTATAACAGGAGGTTGTTCGGATACACTATACAATTTGATAAACCTGCCACAATCTGGTTCAACACCCTTTGAAAAGTGGCTGAGAATTTCAGAATTCAAGTGTCAAGACTTGATGGTATCAATCCTCTGGCGATACAAAGGTGAAGATTTCCTTTGCAGGAGCATTTAAGGGAACCTGAATAACTTTCAGAAGGTATTAGGTAGGAGTCAGTTCTGGTCATTAGCTTTTCAGTAATCAATGCAAAGCCTTGTAGACCCATCTGACATGGGAATGAGCACAACTAGGGAGCTCCAGCTACTGCTACTAGGCTCTATTCATTGATGCCAAAGCATGTAGTCTATCTCCTCCCAAACCTGGGCCAGGCCAATAGAAATATTTCTTTATGGAAGATGTCTCTGCCACATTCAAATCATGTAGTGATGCCACTGGCTTGTCTCTATATAAACCAATAAATGTCATGGGCAGCCTCATTATATCTGCTCACTTTTCAGCAACGAGATGATGGTTTTTTATTCATTCACAGGATGTAGGAATCACTGGTTGTGTCTGCATTCATTGCCCAGATGGGTTTTTAATGACATCATCATCAATAGATTCTTAATTCCAAACCTTTCTTGGTATGGAATTCAAATTCCATCATCTGCTGTGGGGGGATTTGAACCTGTGTCCCCATAACATTAGCTGAGCTGTCCAGTGATAATACCACTAGGCCATCACCGCCTCAGCTGTAATAAGAAGTCTACGTCAGTATTTTTGTATTAGTCAGCGGGTAGTAGAGTGCTCAATGTGGTCCTCACCCAAATATACTTCCAATTCGTCCCCTGCTGCTACTCTTGTCCTCCAGATTGGTTGCAATGTCAGTTTTGATGATTGCTTTTCTTATTTTTTACAAGTAACCGTATTAAGTTGTAGGAATAAAAAAAATTGACAAAGTTGCAAATAGTAGTGGTGATAGGTTATAACAGAAAGGCAAAAAGGGAAAAAGCAACAAATATGTACATCCAAACAACAGCCAGATCTGTCCAATGAGCCGTCAAGCCTGCTCAGCCATTCAGTAAGATCATGGTTGAGCCGATTTTAACCTCAACTCTACATTCCTGCATATTCCTGATAATCTTTCACCCCTTGGCAATCAACGCAGAGAAAGTTCAATTTGAAGACATTTGAAGTGATGTACTTTCAGAGGATTACTATGGAAAGACAACATGTGTAAGTGCTTAAACGTTCCCGAACAAGTTGATAAGGTGTTTAACAAAGCACCAGGGCTACTTAGGTTTATAAAAATGGATCAGAACAAAAAAGCAGAGAAATCGTGGTAGAACTCTACAAATCACTGGATAAAACCCAGACTAAATATTATTTTTCATTCATTCATTCATTCATGGTGTGTGCACATTGTTATCTAGACGAGTATTTATTGCCACCGCTTAGTTGTTTTAGAAGATGTTAATAAGCTGTTTTCTTAAACTGCTGCAGACCAAGTGCTGTTGTGAAGGCAGTTTCAGAATTTTGATCTAGCAGCAGTGAAGACACAGTGCTATATCTCCTAGTGGATTGTGTGTGCTTTGTTGAATAAATTGCAGGCAACAGTGCCTCATGCTTCTGCTGCTCTTAGGATGTTTGAGGTCCTGGGTTTGGAACATACAGTTGAAGGAGCCTTCACTTAGCTGCAATGCATCTTGGGAATGGTACACAATGCTGTTACAATCCCTTAACTTTGGAGGGAATGCAAGTTTAAAATTGTGGATGGGATGCCAACCTAGCAGGGTTCTTTGTCCTGATTGGTGTCAAACCTCTTGAATGTTATTGTAGCTGCACTTATCTAGGCAAGTGGTTGGCATTCTAACATATTCCTGACTTGGGTCTTATAGATAGGTTGTAGACATGATTTGGGGAATCAAGGGATGAGTTACTCACCACAGAATTCCTAGACTCTGACCAACTGTTGTAGCTGCAGCTGTTCAGTTCAATTTCTGATCAATGGAATCCAGAAGGTTGTTGACAGTGGGGGATTTGGTGATAGTAATATTATTGTATATCAAGGGAAGGTATTTAGATTTATTATTCAGAGTTGTTCATGAGATGTGGGCCTCCCTGGCTAGAGCAGCATGTATTGTCAACCAATAACTGCCTTTGAGAAAGTGCTGATAAATAGTTTTCTTTAAATTCTACAGTGCGAGAGGGACAGATCTATAAGAAAAGGAATTTCCTAATCTTGACCAGTGTCAGTAAAAGAGTTTCAGAGATAGTAGGAACTGCAGATGCTGGAGAATCTGAGATAACAAGGTGTAGAGCTGGATGAACACAGCAGGCCAAGCAGCATCAGAGGAGCAGGAA
>NW_025973862.1:0-8819 GCF_021869965.1 Rhincodon typus
GTGGCGGGGGTGGCAGGCAGAGTCTAAGAATATGGGGTTGGCCATTTAGGACTGAGCTGAGGAGAAAAGTCTTCACCCAGAGAGTGGGGAACCTGTGGAATTCTTTGCCACAGAAAGCAGTTGGGGGCCAAAACATTGAATGTTTTCAAGAAGGAATTAGATACAATTCTTAAGGCTAAAGGGATCAAAGGGAATGGGGGAGAAAGAGGGAACAGGGGACTGAGTGGGATGATCAGCCATGATCGTATTGCAATGCAGAGAAGAATTGCTGGAGAAACTCAGCAGGTTTGGAGGGAGAAAAACAGAGTTAGTGTTTCGAGTCCAATACGACTTCTTCCAAACGTATGACGACTAAAGGAAGTTCTTGATCTGATTTACTTATTGTCACGTGTACTTTGTTATAAAATACAGTGAAAAAATGTTGTATAGTGTTGCCACTCTCTGGCGCCATCTGGAAAAATAAAACAAACCATGAAAGACAAAGGCAGAAAAATAAAGAAATAAAGAAAAAGTGTTCAACTTCACAGTCCTTCTTGTTAAGTGCTCCCATCATGGGCCTGGTGAACGGGCATGAGGCCCCTTCGCTACTGGAACAGACCTTGCCAAACTCCAGTGCCATCTCACATCCACGATGCCCTTGCCGCTACAGGCCCAGCCTGGACATTGCCAGTGCTGATGCCACTGATGCTGCTGGGTACCACACCGGTGCAAACTCCACTTAGCCACCGCCTTGAGTCCTCCTTCAGGCCCACTCGCCGCTGCTGATGCCATCAGCCCTCGTACTGAGCCCAAACGTGCCTCTGCCACTACCCCCATGGGTCGGCGCTAGGACCGTCTTGTCTTTGTGCTCAAACCCTGTTCTGTGTTAACCTGCCTCATTAAGCTCCTTTCTCCACACAAAATAGACTGCCCTCATGTGATTATACTGTGTTGGAACATGCAGTGGGATGCAAGACAGAGATTGGGCCTGGGGGAAAGTGAGAAGTGCACAGGGATAACTATAAATATGATATAGCTATAACGGGGGGCAAAGGCCTAGTGGCATTATCACTTGACTGTTAATCCAGAGACCCAGTTAACGTTTCGGGGATCTGGGTTTAAATCCCACCACAGCTGATGGTGGAATTTGAATTCAATAAATACCTGGAATTAAGAATCTAATGATGGCTGTGAATCCATTGCTGATTGTTGGGAAAAACCTATCTGGTTCACTAATGTCCTTTGGGGAAGGAAACTGCCATTCTTACCTGGTCTGGCCTTTGTGACTCCAGACCCACAGCAATGTGGTTGACTCTGAACTGCCCTCTGGGTAATTAGGGATGGGCAATAAATGCTGCCAGGCCAGCGATGCCCTCATCCCGTGAATGAATTAAAAGAAAAATGATGCTGATGGAATGATGAGGAAAAGCATCTATTGAGCATGAAATCAGCACCATGGATCAAGGGGCTGAATGCCCATGTCTGTGCTGCAAAACTCCACGTTAAGGTGCTGCCTGCAAGGTGAAAATAAAATGAAGAAAATCTCAAGCATTGAAAAGATCCATTTGATAGGGTAGCCATGGAAATACCAGCAGCAGTTAGACAGCGCAACAGGCTACACTGCAGAATAGGTACAAAGGGATGGCATTATATAAATGATAAATGAATGGTACAGCAAACTTCTAAACCTTGTGGAGTCAGTCAAATAAATCTTGTCAACTCTCCGCCCCCACACACAAAGCTGGTTGGTCTCTCTGTTGGTTCTGGAAGTGCTGATTGGTCCCTCGCAGTGTGGCTCCTGATCGGATCTCCACGCTGCCAATCGAAGAGATTGACACAATTTATAGCAATATTTATGAGAGTGTCAGAGCGCTGAAGCACTGTTTGCAAAGATTGGGAATTGTATCTCTTCTGTCAGCGTGTTTGCTTAAGTCCTGGTGTCGCAGGGAAAGTGCTTTCAGACAGAGAGTACCAGGCTAAAAACTGGAAGCAATTTGTATCTTTTCTTTGAAGTCAAGGCAGAGTGTGAGTAGAGAGACTGAGCACCAGCGAACAAGGTAAGGTGACTGCAAACACCTTCCACAGAGGCAATGTGTTTTGAAAGATTTTGCAGGGCTGTCTGTGTTTTAATTTTCCTTTTTTGGGGGCGAGTGGGGGATGTTAGTGGAGGCAGGGCTCTGGTGTTGGTAAAGGGTGAAGATGGTGTCTCTTCATGGTAAACCTGTGTTACACCTGTCCTGGGGAATGTCTGATGCTGGTACTGAATGTGAAACCTCCTATTTTAATCAGAGCTGACCCTGTTCACTCTCCATCAGCGAAGAAATCTTGCCCCTGACTCCCTCAAAGAAATCTTTCACAAGACTTGGCTTCTTCATCATTTCTAAAATAAAGTAAAAATAAAACAATGAATGTTTAATTGTTCTACCTCGTCACTGTTAAAATATCCCAGTGTTCAAAAACAGGGCAGAAGGGGCTTCAATAACTCCCTGACATCCTTTCAATTTTCTTGTGTTTTAACTGAAAACTTTCTCTCTCTCTTTCACCCCCTTTCACTCCCTTTCATAGATTGCCTTTATCCCTATTCCTTCTGTCCACTGTGTGATGAATGCTGGTGAGACAGTGTGAGAGTGGAGGAAGAAATGCAAAAATGCTTTCTTGTTCAAACGAACTGGAAGAAAGATCATCATCCATTGTGTCACATTAAACTATATTTGGTCAATGGAACACAGTTGCCACAGATTATCAAACGTTGCTAGGTATGAATGTTCTATATAAGCCTCTTGGCTTTAACATCTTACAGTACAGGAGGAGTCCATTCAGCCAGTCATGTCTGTGCTATCTCTTTCTTAGGGATCGTCCATTAGTCTCCCTCTTGCTTTTTCCAACAGCCCTGTGAACCTTTTATTACAGATATTTGTCTAATTCCCCTTTGGAGAGTTTGGAATAAATTTGCTCCCTGTAAGGCAGTGCATTCCTGATCCAGAACATGTCACTGTGTAAGGAAAGTGTTCCCTCAGCTCTCCCTTGTTTTCGTTAGCTATGTCACATCTGTAGGCATTCTGTAAATCCCTGAGAGAATATCAAAGGTTAGGTTCCTCTTGGTGGGTTTACTTAGGAGTTGACGACAGACTGGGATCACTGTGAAGCAGATCAGGATCACCTTAAAATCAGGTCAGGATCACCGGGGATCATTCTGGATCAAGTCGGGATCACTATGAGTCAGGTCAGGGTCACTGGGAGGCAGACCAGGATCACTGTGAATCAGTCAGGATCACTGTGAATCAGTCGGGATCACTTTGAAGCGGACCGGGAGGAGTATGAATCAAGTCAGGGTCGCTGAAATGAGAGCCAAAGGAAATGTAACTGGGATATCACAGGGAGGCGATGACTCAGTTAGCAGATACGATTTATAGTTTTATCGTTCCCTTTCCACAAAGTTCGGATGTTAATTGAATGGCCTAGGAAACTAAAGGAAGGTATTTTGTATAATTATGGGATAGGTAAGGCATTTCTATATACAGTTAAGTGACAACAAAAAGAAGTGAGAGGCTGTTGAGTCTTTATGATATTAAATAGTCTGTCACATTATCTAATAGATCGGTGAATGAGCAGCCCCTGCTCCTGCAGTGTCTATTCCTGTCCCACATGGGAATTTCAGGGGATTTCTGGATAACGGGAAGTGTCATTGGCTGAAGCACCTCAGACTCTGCGTTTTGGAGTTAGACATCACTTTGGCACATAGGTGAGGTAGGCGAGATTTGTGGAAAATATTGTTGTTTTCAATATCATAACCCTGTAAGGTTAATGATATGAAGAGAGAGAGAGATAAAT
Organism: Rhincodon typus; assembly: GCF_021869965.1. Lineage (NCBI taxonomy): Eukaryota > Metazoa > Chordata > Chondrichthyes > Orectolobiformes > Rhincodontidae > Rhincodon > Rhincodon typus. The sequence continues at coordinate 3,811 of NW_025973862.1, forward strand.
GACTGTAGTTAGTGAAGGGGCCCTCTGAGTACACCGCACTAGAATTCAGCTATGTAGAGGAAAAGCTTTGAAGAAGAGTTAAGTGAAACATTAACCCTGTTTCTCAGTCCTGCTGAGTTTTTCCAGAGCGTCCTGTTCTTATATCAGATTGCCAGCATCTGCAGGATTTTATTCTCTCTTTAACAAAGCCCAGCATACCATATCCTTTACGAACTGCTCCCTCCACCTTCTTGCCACCTTTAATGAGTTACACACATACACATCCAGGTCTCTCTGTTCTGGAACAAAAACAGAAGTTGCTGGAAACGCTCAGCAGGTCTGGCAGCATCTGTGAAGGAAAAAATCAAACTTAACATTTGGGCTCGGGTGATCCTTCTCTACTTTGTACCACTTTACAGTTGTACACTTTAGTTTATGCTATCTCTCCATGCTCTCTCTACCGATATGGGTATGATTGCACAGTCAACAGAATGTCTTTTTGTGTTGACAGCTACAGCCTGTTAGTGGAAAATGTGCTCATCAGGCAATGAAGAATGCCATTTTCTTAATCAGTGCAAGGTAGCAGCATCTTAGAATCCCCACAGTGTGGAATTAGGCCATTCAGCACAATGGGTCCACACCAACCCTCCAAAGGGTATCCCATGTGGACCCAACCCGTCTAAACTATCTCTGTAACCCTGCATTTCCCATGGAAAATCCACCTAGCCTGCGCATCCCTGGACAATTTAGCTAGCACAGCCAATCCACGCAAAACTGCACAGTTTTGGACTGTGGGATGGAACCAGAGCACCCGGAGGGAACAGAGATATGGCGAGGATGTGCAAACTCCACGCAGATAGTCGCCCAAGGGTGGAATTGAGCCCGGGCCCCTGGCGCTGTGAGGCAGCAGTGCTAACCACTGATCGTCATGCCTCCCTTGGGTGTATCTACACCCCGTGAACTACAGCAGTTCAACATGATGGCTCACTACCACCTTCTCAAGGGCATTTAGCGATGTTTCGTACAAAAATGGCTTGTTTTAAGCCATTGTTCAAATTGTGGACATGTAGCTTTGCCTTTCCAGGGCAATTTGTGATTGATCAGACAGTTTCCAGGTTCAAAAGTGGTAGTGTTTAGCCCACTGAGAGCGCACATTGTGATAATGTGACTGGACTAGTCATCCAGAGGCTCAGGCTAACGATCTGGGCTCATAGGTTTAAATCCCACCCCCGAAGCTGGTGGAATTTAAATTCAATTCATGAAATCTGAAATATAACACTAGTCTGTGTAATGTTGACATCAAGTATCATACAAACCCATCTGGTTCACTAATGCCCTTCAATGAAGGAAATCTGCCATCCTTACCTGGTCTGGCCTACGTGTGACTCCAGACCTTAAGCAGTGACGTGTCTGAAGTAAGACAAAAGCCTCTCCTTGTTAGGACTGACTCGTGGTTTACCTCTACCACTGTGAACCAAATTGACTCAGTCAAAGGAAGAGCCAGCAAACTTCTGACATAAGCTGGGATCTCTCTGGACTTGAGCATTATTAGTAACAAGGCAGCCTCTCCAGTAGAGTGCTGAGGGAATGCTGCACTGTCGGAGGCATCAAACCAAGCCAAGTCCACATCAGCTCGCTCCGGGGATGTGAAAGATCCTGCAGCACTTTTCCTAAAGATGAATCTGTCTGGTGTCCTGGCCAATACTTCGTTATAGAACTCCTACAGTGCAGAAAATGGCTGTTCAGCCCACTGAGTCTGCACTGACCCTCCGAAGAACATCCCACCCAGAACACACCCCCTCCCCACCCTATCCCTGTAACCCGGCATTTACCTTGGCTAATCCACCTAGAATGGATAGTCATTATAATGAGGTCCATCGGGTGGACCCATACAATATGAGTTCCCTGATTGGGGCTATTAATCTGGTCCAATCAGGGAGCCCTGGTTAGGGGTTCTGTTCACTCTGAGAGTTGGATCAGTGTCAAGGGCTCCCCATGTGTAAATCGAAGGTGAATTAGAAAGGGAGTCCAGCCTCTGTGGAGTTATTTCAGCCTGCACATCCCTGTGAAACCATGAGCAATTTCCCACAACCAATTCACATCTTTAGACTGTGGGAGGAAACCGGAGCACCCGGAGGAAACCCACGCAGGCATGGGAGAACGTGCAAACTCCACACAGACAGTCGTCCGAGGCTGGAATCGAACCCGGTGGGTCCCTGGCGCTGTGAAGCTGCGTTGCTAACTACTGAGCCACTGCGCTACCCATAACCCCTCAAGCCACCATTACAATAATAAGTTAACCGACCATTCTCGCATTGACTCCTGCAGGAGCTTTCTGTGGGCTGGTTGGCTACGGGTTTCCCACATTACACAAGTGACCATACTTTGTTGACTGCGAGTCAATTTGAGGCAGCTGGTGGTCACAGAAGGTGCTATATCAATGCAAGTCGTTCTCTCAAAGATGAATGGAAGTCTCTCCAGCAAATTGGACAAGGTTGTGGTTTTAATGGAAAATAACAAAGCTGAGTTTGAACAGATTGAACAGAAGAAGACTGTGAGAATGTAGAACCCTTAGAATAGCAATCCACCCCAGGGCACTTCACCAGCAGATGGGAGTTTACACTGAGCCCAAGTGAGGAGATAACAGGAGAGCTGGGCATAAGCTGGGTCACTGAGATAGGGCTTTCTGAAACCTGTTTCAGCAGGACAGCGAGTTAGAGAGATGGAGAGGTATATGGGGGACATTCTAGACCTTGACCACAGCTGGCACAGTCACCCATAGTGGAGTGACAGATGGTACATTATGTTTCGCGCAGCAGGTGTTGGGAAATGTGTCAGATAGTTCAATGGTGGATCAATACTGAGCTGAGGCAGGCAGAGGGGTGCTCCACTGCTGTTCCTCAATGGATACTCTGACATCACCCTCCCACCCTTGCTCCTGGAACGGCAACTGGGGGCTTCAGTGTAATGTCACATTAGGTCATTTCAACCATTTTCCAAGAGATAGAAGTGAAAAGTTGCTAACAACGATCTGGGTGAATTGACAATGCAGCATTAAAAAAATGGCCAATTCATCAGCGGGCACAAGAGACTGATTAGCCTGTAACATTGTGTGAGCCTGGCTACGTTAGTAAATAATCATTTTCCTTCAGTAATGGACTATGTGACCTTTTATCCCAGAAATATACTTCATTCATAAAAGATTTGTATCAGTACATCACAAACCATTCTCATTGAAAATGACAGAATTTCCAGCAAAATTCAACTTGTCTGCAGATATCATGTTCCACTCCTCAGTGTAACAATGGTCTTAATACTTACAATGTCCATTCCACGTCAGAAACACAGCCCGAGGGATAAACATTTCAAATGAAATGTTTTAGAAAGGGCAATAGGAATTGGTTTTTCTTTTCTCTATCCACGCTGTTCCACTCTGGAGTGTCTCCGTACACATCAATATGCTTGATGTTCACAGTTCTGTTTCTGGTCAGGGGTACCAGTACAGGAGGTTCAATCATTTCCTGACCTCCTAGATTGTGTGCTTCTGACTTCGAAGTGGAACTGAAAGGATTAACTTTCCATGTGACACTGGCCCTGCCACACTTACTGTGCAAAGGCACCTTCCAGAGGAGATGTGTGACAGTCTCTAGCCCCCCACAAATGCTTCGAGGGCAGTGTGCGAGCGTACAAGAGGGATCTCACAGGTAGTCCCCTTCTCACCGCCAGCCAAGTGATGTCTTGGTGCTTGTTGGAAAGTTCTGGTGATGAGGCGTTCTGCCCAAGTGACTTTGATAGGCTCTGGAGAAAGATGCAGTGTTTTTTGTCGAGGTTCACCCCATGCAGCTCTGTGATGCGGGACTCTGTGCTCTACGGTCTGTTCCCCGGGACACACACCCAGACAAACGTCGACAACTCCTGGAGGACCATCAACGCGGTGAAGGAAGCTCTTTGGTTCTGCCTGAAACTTGTTCATCTTCCAGCACAAGGCGTTGACCCCAACTGAGTGTTACAGACTGGCACATTCCAAGGTCCATGGCTACGTTCTGAGGGACGCACTAAAGTTTGGGGCAGCTGCTCCCAGGGCGCAGTAGGGAAAGACCACCATCTAAGGTCTTTCTGCTGAAGTTAATAGGGGGTCCGTACAGTTATAAAACCCTCCTGATGCCTCAATGTATGTAAGTAAAGTCTTGCATGTGTAAGAGATGCCTTTGGTTTGTTTGGATAGAGTCAAAACTCTAATGTTTGTTTGTTTCCTTGATATGCTACTGCACAGAACCGAAATGCTTCAATGACTATCTATGTATATAAAGGTATATTTTACGAATAAAGTACATTTTTGAAATTAAGAAAAACTGGCCCTGCAACGCTGAACAGGTTAACAGGCTCAGTGACACAGATACTGACCCGAGTACAATACAAACTGCAGGCAATGCTTAAACTTGTCTCTCTTTCACCTGGGTCTGCTGTTTTAGAAGGATCTTTCAGATCAGGATAATGTGGAAAGTGCAGGCTTCAGCTCGGAAAGAACTGAAATATTGATAATAATGTAGAGCGTGGGCACAGTCTGGACAAAGTGGCATGATTGCTGAGAGAAAACCATCAAGGACAATTAAACATGGGCAGCAGGTGGTGGCCTTGCCAGTGACACTCACATCCCAAATTTAAAAAATTAGTTAGGAATATTTATATCATTAAGACACTTGATACCGTCCAAACAAAGCAACCCACTTGGTCAGCTTACAGCTTCTTTGAGATCCACTGTCACCACCATCACTGGCACACAGTAGCAGCAGTGTGTACCATCTGCAAGATGCACTGCAGCAACTCATCATTTGACACCACCATCCAAACCCACTACCTCTACGGCCAAGTTGCATTCTCTCTAGAGACAGTAGGAACTGCCGATGCTGGAGAATCTGCGATAACACAGTGTGGAGCTGGATGAACACAGCAGGCCAGGCAGCATCAGAGGAGCAGGAAAGCTGACGTTTCGGGTCTGGACCCTTCTTCAGGTTTCTGAAGAAACGTCA
>NW_025973863.1:0-8819 GCF_021869965.1 Rhincodon typus
CTGAAGAAGGGTCTAAGCCCGAAACGTCAGCCTTCCTGCTCCTCTGATGCTGCTTGGCCTGCTGTGTTCATCCAGCTCTACACCTTGTTATCTGAGACATGAAAACTTTTTGTTTTCAATAGCCAGTTGAACATATACCTTTAGGACCTTGATCCACATATTTACACAATAGAAATTGTCACTACCTTGTGGAGACATTCAAGAGTGGATTGAATGGTTATTTGGATAGTAATGTTGTGGAGAGATTTGGGGAAAAGGCAAGAGATTGGCATTAAATAGAGCTGGTGCAGACACATTGGGTTGAACAGCCTCCTTCTAAAACATGATAATTCTGTGATTCTGTGTCAGCCAGTGTGCTGGAATACAGCAGGATTTCCAACATGCCAAGGCTATCTTACAACACAAAAACCAAAAGAACTGCGGATGCTGTAAATCAGAAACAAAAAACCCAGAAGTTGCTGAAAAAGCTCAGCAGGTCTGGCAGCATCTATGAACAGAAATCAGAATTAATGTTTTGGGCCTGAGGGAGGGTCACCTGACCTGAAAGGTTAACTCTGATTTTTCTTCACAGATGCTGCCAGACCTGCTGAGCTTTTCCAGCAACTTCTGCTTTTGTTAATACTTTACTACTGCTGATTTACTTTGAAAACAGCAAATGCAGTCTGTTCATACAGAGCCAGTTCACACTGCAGCAAACAGATTTCCTGACCAAAGCAATAGCAACATCTTCCTACAAAAGCAGGGTTAATTCTCCAAAGTGCAGTTAGTGGTGAATAATTACATAACATGAATTATGTGTACAATCTCGGTCACTTACAACAGCCCATTTTTCAAGTGTAACTCATGATGCAATTGCCCAATGCTCTCCAGAAGGAACTAAGTGTAACTGTAAAGTTAAAATCCATGATTACTTTCATTTGTGTATATCTCAAATTGTTGATAAAAACCTTGATGCACTAATGTATATGTTTTTCCATCACTGAAACAATAAGTTTAATGATATCTCCACAGACCCGCAAAATCAAAATTACAAACAAGAAGTGTGAATGGAACCGAGTAATCTGGGCTTTTTGGAAACTATCACTTGCAGCCCCTTAACTTAAATCTGGATACTCTTAGAGTGTTGAGTCAGTTATGATTAAATGTTAAGGTGAAATCCTGATGGCACCAATACTTTCAAGACAAAACGTTCAAAACAACTATAATTAATTCTAAGACTGAATTGTTAGTATTTTAGAAATAGCTCAATATATTTGTTTAATTGTTGCATCTGTTACTAACTCATCTCTATTTCAATTCAATACTTGAGCATGGAGTCTTGGTTGAAATGCCAGTGACGTCGGGAAAGAATGCTGCATTGCTAAGAGTGTAATTTTCCAGCTGAGAAACTGGATATAAATGCTCCCACGGCAATATACAATGGCAGAACATATCACAACACATAACATGTCTTTACGGTACATATGACAGGATCACAGAGCCCCTGAATACTCCGATAAATCGGGACTCACACACCATATGGATCCATGCCTCCAGGCAAACAGTTAACATGCCATGAAATGCTTACTGGAGCTGCTGCGCATGAGTTTCTCCACCATTTCTCTATCTGATGTAAGCAACTGTCCATCATAACTCACCCAGCAGAAGTCAGAGGAGACCTGACAGCATGTTAATGAGTCAGACCTAGAATTAAGATTGTCTAGGCCTGTATTATACAGCAGTGGATGACTTTATTGGCCAACTTGCTTACCATTCACTCAAATGCTGCAACCAACCAATAGCATCCGTAGCTTCAATTCCCAGAATTAAATCTGAGTCCATGTAGACAGCTTGATGACTTGTTCAACCACCAGTCGGTGCAGAACAAATGATGATAATAAAGTCATTCAGCGTTAGCCTTAGAAATTTCTGACAGTCTCCAAGTTGCCTAAAGGTTTCCATTCAGTGCTGCGTGCCAGCTTATAAGCATCAAGAAGAATACAGTGTCAGGTTTCATTTCAGTTACATCAGAAAGGGACAGAAGTGAATGAACAAGAGATTGTCCAGGCAATAAATTTTCAGCCATGTTCCCTAGAGGGGCATAGCTTTGTCTTTCGAAGCTGGGTTTTGCTGGATGCAAATTAAAAAGACATTCAAAATATCAACTGCTTGTGCTTTCATTGGAAGAAGTGGAAAGACAACTTCAGATTGTCAACCCACAGTGACAGTACATTTCCAGAATAGAGGTAGGCAAGTAAGCTGACAGAAGCTCTAGTTTTATACAAACTGGTGACGAGAGATGTTTTGGCAGGATGGGTTGGAAAACATTATTATAAACGAAGAGAGTAAAATAAAAACGTGTTTTACCATTGTGTTTCTGCTGAGTGCGATGTAAGATGTCATACCTTCGTAATTCAAATTTGCTTCAAGAAATGAATACCTGAGCACAGCCTTTTTATAGCTGCCCCTGAGGATATTAAACACATTATAATAGTTATAATGGGGATAATAGTTCTCATCTTTATGCCAAGTAATTCCTGGAAGTGAGACCCATAACCCTGGCTGGAGTCTTCAGTCACATCAACCATTGATAAAGCAGAGGTTAAAAACATCAAATGATAAAATAAGGGGTTTCTCAATGTGTGGTCTCATAACAAAATCATAGACTGATACAGCATAGAAGGAGAGCATTCAAGAAACTATTCTACACTAGATCTTGGAAAATGCTTTTCAGTTCATCCCATCCATTATTCTACTACATAATTATTCCCCTTCAAGCATTTATCCAATTCTCTTTTGGAATTTATTTTTGAATCTTCTTCTGTTGCCATTTCAACTATTGCATTGCAATTCATAGTAACTTGTGAAAAACAAGAGTATTCCTCTTGTTACCTTAGCTTTCTTTCTCAATTACTGTAAACCTGTATCCTTTGGGAAGTGACCCCACTGCTACTGGTAACAGTTTCTTCTTCTCAATCAAAACTATTCATGCTCTTGAATGATTCCATCAAAACTCTCCTAACCTTATCTGTTCTAAAAGGATGAACCCTGATTTCTCTAGTCTCCATATGACACAGAACCCCCACCTTTGGTAACATTTCTGTACATTTTCTATGAGCCCTCTTCATGGTTTTGGCATCCCTTTTAAAATGCGGCACCTGGAGTTGAGCATAATATTTCAGCTCAGTCCTAAGCAGTGATTTATAGAAGTTTAATGTAGATGCCTTGTTCTTGTAATCTACGTCCGTGTTTATAAAATGTGTACCTTTTAAATTATGTTCGGTTGTCCTGCCACCATCAAATATTTGTATGAATAGTTCTTTCTGTTTGTTTCCTCCTTTTAAAATTGTACTATTTCATCTGTTTGCATTTCTTATAGCTATCTATCACAGTGAAGCACATTTAGCAACATGGAAGATAGGAGCAGAAGTAGGCCATTCCACCCCTCAGGCCTACTCCGCCATTCATTATGACCATGGCTGATCATCGAGCTCAATGTCCTAATCCCATCCTCTCCTGATGTCCCTTGAACCCTTTAGTCATAAGAGCTATATCTACCCCCTTCTTATAAACACATAACGTTTTGGTCTTAACCACGTTCTGTGATAGTAAGTTCCATGGGCTTACCACTCTCTAGGTGGAGAAATCCTCATCTCAGTCCTAAAAGATTGACCTGTTATCTGGCTCTGGTCTCCCCCATCATTGGGAACGTCCTTCTTGCACCTAATCTGTTTAATTCTGTTAGAATTTTAAAGCTCTGTATGAGATCTCCCCCACCTCGGTCTTCCGAATATCCATGAATACAATCCTACCTGACTCACTCTCTCCTCATATGTCAGTCCTGCCATCCCAGGAATCAAGTTGGTAAACTTTCCCAGCACTCCCTCCATAGCAACAACATCCTTTCTCAGATAAGGGGACCAAAACTGCACACAATATTCCAGGTGTGGCCTCACCAATACCCTGTAAAATTGCATCAAGACATCCTGTTCCGGTACTCGAATCCTCTTGCTATGAAAGGCAACAAAAAGCTTGCCTTCTTTACTGCCTGCTGCACCTGCATGCTTACTTTCAGTGACTGGTACATAAGGACACCCAGGTCTCACTAAGCATTCCCCACTCCTAATTTGCAGCCATTAAAATAATAGTTTTGCTATGAAAGTGGATTATCTCACATTTATCCACATTATACTGTAACTGCCATGCAGGTGCCTGCTCACTTAGCCTGTCCAAACCACAGTGTAAAATCTCCGCATTCTCTTCACAGTTTACCCTACCGCCTAGCTTTTGAGACATTACATTTAGTTCCCTCATCTAAATCATTAACATACATTGTGAATAGCCGGGGTCCTAGCACTAATCCCTCCAGTACCTCACTGCTCGCTGCCTTCCATTCAGAAAAAGACCCATTTATTCCTAGTCTTTGTTTCTTATCTGATAACCAATTTTCTATCCATCTCAATACACTACCCCAATCCAATGAACTTTAATGTTACATATTAATTTCTTAGGTGGGACTTTGTTGAAAGTCCAAATAAACCACATCAATTAGCTCCACTTGATGTTACACTGGCCAACATCTCTGTCTCAGGCTTGCTACAGTGTTTCAGTGAAGCTCAGCGCAAACTGGAGAACAGTACCTCATTTTCCGCTGGTGGACCCTGCAGCCTTCCAGCCTCAATATCAAGTTCAAAACTTTAGGGCTTGATTTATCCCATGTCCTTAGCCCAACTCCCACACACCTGACCTTCTTATCACATAGTCTGCTATTTCACGCACACATTGTTAGTTAGCAACAGTCTCCATTAATCGCTATTCACCCTCCCAGCCACATCGTTATCTGCTCCCTTGTCTGTCCAACTGTTCTCCTCTCTTTGGGCTCTATCCCCACCTGTCATTTATTCCTCATCCCCTCTTCCCATAATATTTTCTGCATATGAACCAACATTTTCCTGGATGCGAGATAATAACAACTGCATAAAAACCAAAAGAACTGCGGATGATAGCAGGAACTGCAGATGCTGGAGAATCTGAGATAACAAGGTGTGGAGCTGGACGAACACAGCAGGCCAAGCAGCATCAGTGCAGCAGGAAGGCTGATGTTTCGGGCCTAGACCCTTCTGCTGTAAATCAGGAACAAAAACAAAGTTGCTGGAAAAGCTCAGCAGGTCTGGCAGAATCTGTGAAGGAGAAAACAGAGTTAACGTTTTGGGTCCGATGACCCTTCCTCAGAACTGATGCTGGCTGGGAAAACGTCAGTTTATATGCAGAAAATAGGGACGTGGGTGGGGTAGGGAGTAAACGATAGGATAGTGCCCAAAGAGAGAGAAAGACAGTTGGACAGGCAAAGGAGTTGCTAACGATCAGGCTGGGAGGGTGAATAGTTGTTAATGGGGACTGTTAGTGACTAACAACAGGGGGTGTGTAATGGCAGGCTATGTGGTAACAAGGCCTGGTGTGTGGGGTGGGGGAGCTGGGACATGGGAGAGTTTAGCCCCTAAAATTATTGAACTCAATATTGAGTCCAGAGGGCTGTAGGGTCCCCAAGTGGAAAATAAGGTGTTGTTCCTCCAGCTTGCGCTGGGTTTCACTGGAACACTGTAGCAAGCCGGAGACAGAGATGTTGGCCAGGGAGCAGGGTGGTGCATTGACAACTGCAGATGCTGGAGTCAGAGATAAGACAGTGTTGAGCAGGCCAGGCAGCATCAGAGGAGCAGGAAAGTTGACGTTTTGGGTTGGGGCTCTTCTTCAGAAAAAAAAAGGGTTCCGACCCAAAACGTTGACTTTCCTGCTCACCTGACGCTGCCTGGCCTGCTGTGTTCCTCCTGCTCTACACTGTCTTATCTCAGTTTCCCAGCTGCCATTAGTTCTGAGCAAGGGTCACTTGACCCGAAACGTTAACTCTGATTTCTCTTCACAGCTGCTGCAGACCTGCTGAGCTTTCCCAGCAATTTCTATTTTTGCTTCTGATTTACAGCACCCATAGTTCTTTCAGTTTTTTTCTGAAGAATCTTGGAAGATGACCTCCAATGCATTTCTAGAGTCACTTCCTTTAGTATACTGGGAAGTTGATTATCAGCCTCCAGGGATTTATCAGCCTTCACTCCCATCAATTTCTCCAAAACCCTTTCTCTAATATAGGTTTGCTTCAATTCCTCCCTTTCACTTACTGCTGTGTTCCCTATCATTTCTGGTATGTTGTTTGTGTCCTCCTTTGTGAAGACAGAAGGAAAGTATGAATTTAGTTGATCAGCCACTTCTTTGTTGATTACAAACTCCTCCATTTCATACTCTAAGAGATTTCCATTACTTTTCACTAATTTTTTCTGCTTACATACCTATGGAAACTTTTACAGTCAGTTCTTATGTTCCCAATGAGCCTAGTCTCAAACTCTATCTTCTCCTTCTTAATCAATTCCTTGCTTTTCCTTTGCTGACTTCTAAACTGTTTCCAGTACTCAAGTATTGGTATTTTCTTGTCAATTTGTGTGACTTTTTTTTGTATCTAATATTGTCTCTAACGTCTCTCATAAACCATGGTCTGACGACTGTTTTCTTTGGCCTCCCTGCCTTGCACTGGACAGGAAAATATAATTTTAGTAGTTCACCCATTCGCTCTTTGAATATTTACCATTGCCTATCCACTGTCATTCCTTTCAGTAACATTTCCTAATCCATCACACCATTGTAGTTTCCCTTATTATGATTCAGGACCCCAGGCTCAGAATCAATAACCTTAATCTCCAACTTGATGACAAATTCTGTCATACTATGGTCGCTCATCCCCAAGGAGTCTCTTACAATACATTACCAATTATTTATTTCTCGCTGCATAAATCATTTATATCTAAGAACATAGGAACCCAGGAACATAAGAACAGGAGAGGCCATTCAGCCCAACAATCATGCGATTCAATACGATCAGGGCTTATTGAACCCTTCAATGCCTTTTACCTATTTCATTGCCATAATCCTGCAAGCAACTAATAATCAGAAATCTGTCAACTTCTGCTATTTCGTAAACATGCTCAAAGACTGAGTTTCCACAGCCCTCTGTGATAGATTCACAACCCTCTGAGGAAAACAATTTGTCCTCATCTTGACCCTAAGTGGCATCTCCCTTTTCTGAAACTGCCCCAGTTCCAGACTCCCCAACCAGGGGAGTCTATTCTTTTCAGTATTTTGTAAATTTCAATGAGATCACCTCTCATTCTTTGAAACTCTTGAAAATACTGGCTCTGTTTGACAAATTTCACCTCAATGGACAGATTGGCCATCCTGGGAACAAGTCTTTGTTGCACTCCCTCTATGGCAATAAGATTTTTCCTGGAATAAGGAGGCCAAATGACACACAGTACTCCAGTTATGGTCTAAGAAATGTCACATAAAATTGATGTAAGACTTCACTCCTCCTGCACTCAAACCCTCTTTAAATAAAGGCTAATATTCCATTTGCCTTCCTAATAGATTGCTACACCTTGTTGTCCTTCTTTAATTTATTGTCAAGGACACCTGAGTTCCTTTGAACATTTACACTTTCCAACTCATTTGGAAATACTTCTGGTTCTCCTTCTAAAATGGATAACCTCACATTTTTCCACACTATGTTCCATCTGACATGCTCTTGCCCAATCACTAAGCCTTTCCAAATCCTTCTGAAGCCACTTTGCATCTTCCTCACAGCACATATTCCCATGCAGCCTTCCATCATTGGCAAATCTGGAAAGACTACATTTGGTTCCCACTTTGCATCAAATTTCATCCATCATGTACCTATTACTTTCATACGTCTATCTTTGTCCTTCTGAAGTCTGTTTCTGTCTTGTCACTATTTATGACACTTCTGGGTTTTGGACAATCCAAAAACTTTGAAATTATGTCAAGTGTCTCTCAGATTGCATAATAAAGAGAAATAGTCCTTATATTTATCCCTGGGTATATAAATGTAAATTTTCCATTGAAATCTCTGAAAAACGATATGTTTTCTGTCCGAGATAGTAGGAACTGCAGATGCTGGAGAATCTGAGATAACAAGGTGTAGAGCTGGATGAACACAGCAGGTCAAGCAGCATCAGAGGAGCAGGAAGGCTGACATTTCAGGCCTAGACCCTTCTTCAGAAATGGGGGAGGGGAAGGGAATTCTGAAATAAATAGGGAGAGAGGGGGAGGCAGATAGAAGATGGATAGAGGAGAAGATAGGTGGAGAGGAGACAGACAGGTCAAAGAGGCAGGGATGGAGCCAGTAAAGGTGAGTGTAGGTGGGGAGTTAAGGAGGGGATAGGTCAGTCCAGGGAGGACGGACAGGTCAAGGGGGCGGGATGAGGTTAGTAGGTAGGAGATGGGGGTGCGGCTTGAGGTGGGAGGAGGGGATAGGTGGGAGGAAGAACAGGTTAGGGAGGCGGGGACGAGCTGGACTGGTTTTGGGATGCGGTAGGGGGAGGGGAGATTTTGAAGCTTGTGAAATCCACATTGATACCATTGGGCTGCAGGGTTCCCAAGCGGAATATGAGGTGCTGTTCCTGCAACCTTCGGGTAGCATCATTGTGGCACTGCAGGAGGTCCAGGATGGACATGTCGTCTGAGGAATGGGAGGGGGAGTTGAAATGGTTCGCGACTGGGAGGTGCAGTTGTTTAGTGCGAACCGAGCATAGGTGTTCTGCAAAGCGGTCCCCAAGCCTCCGCTTGGTTTCCCCGATGTAGAGGAGGCCACAACGGGAACAGCGGATGCAGTATACCACATTAGCAGATATGCAGGTGAACATCTGCTGATGTGGAAAGTCTTCTTGGGGCCTGGGATGGGGGTGAGGGGAGAGGTGTAGGGGCAGGTGTAGCACTTCCTG
>NW_025973864.1:0-8818 GCF_021869965.1 Rhincodon typus
AACACAGCAGGCCAAGCAGCATCAGAGGAGCAGGAAAGCTGATGTTTTGGGCCTAGACCCTTCTTCACGAAATGTCAGCTTTCCTGCTCCTCTGATGCTGCTTGGCCTGCTGTGTTCATCTAGCTCTACACGTTGTTATCTCAAATTCTCCAGCATCTGCAGTTCCTACTCTCTCTCCCAAACCTGAACTGATTGGCTCATTTATCCAGGGCAGGCCCCTTCTGATTGGCCATTTTCAGGTGCACCACCCAATCAGCAGTGGGCTGGGACAATGCGATCATACTGCTGGACCAATCAGAGGGCTGATACTTGGGAAACCTTGGTGGTCTAGGTGGGAGCAGTGAGTGGTGCCCAGGCAGGGGGTGTCGGGGTTGGGGGAGAGCCGGGGGAAGAGTAGGGCAGTGTGGGAATGGAGCAGTGTGAGGGGAGTGTGGGGGAGGGAGGGGAGGGTTGAGGGTATCCGTGGAGGGGGTGGGGTGTTCAGAAGGGATGAGGGTGGGCTAAGTGTGGGGGTGTGGGTCATCCGATGACGACAGCACCCTCAGACCGGCGAAATTCAGGAAGGTCAAGGATGGTACAGCTCATTGATCAACGGTGGCAAGGTGGCAGGGGAGCTGGGGGCAAATCCTTTCGAAGGCTAAAGGTGGCAGTCACCACCCCCCTCCCCATCCCCCCCCCCCACCCCCTTTAAAGTGGGGTCCTGGCCAGCTGCGTGGAAGCCGTGAGGGCGGGGTCACATTTTGGAAAAAGCCAACGGCCCCTGTACAATGGGCTGATGATTTTCGAAATCACCTACCTGCTTCCAAGAGGCAGGCAGCCATTCCCGCTTTGCCACCAATCCCGGAGCTTCCCGGACTTCCCGCTAATTCCCTGGAATGCTGCAGCCATTATTATTCTCACAGAGCCGGGGCTGGAAAAAACTCAGAGCAGTGTTTCAGGTGGGTGAGATGTTCTGGGTTTTGGAATTGTTAAACATCTTCGATCCTTTTAGCCCCAAGAACCACCTCTAATCCCTTACATTGTAAACATTCAACTTTCTGTGGCGGACAATTCCACAGGCTGAACACTCTCTGGCATCTCATCATCTCAGACTTAAATAGCCTATCCTATATCCTTAGACTGTGACCCCCTGGTTCTGGACTCCCTGGTCAGAGGGAACATCTGCGTTTACCCCCTCTGATCCATTTAGAAATTCTATAGGTTTCACCCATCTCATTAATGCCAGGGAAATTAAGTCAAAGAGTTCAAAACCTTCCTGTAAAATCTCAGGAAACTTTATCGCGTGCATCGTTACAGACAGAAATAATAACTAATACTCAAAGAATGGAATGTTAGCAAAAGGATTGTTTCTACATTCCTATCATGTTTTACTCTGATCTCAATGTGCAATGACATTTTTGCGTGATCACTAAGATATCACAAAGATGTCATATTTTCAACCGTGTTAATGTCATCAGACTCTGCTCCTTGCCCTGCTCAGAGCTCTTCCAATTAGTGACAAACAGAAATAAAGCACCTTACTGGGCACTCAGAGACTGGAGATGGGGAGTGGTGCAAGATCAGAAGAGATAGCAAAAGATCACAGGAAGAGTTTGGATAGAGAGCAGAAGGCTGCCACTACTTGATAGAGAGGGTGACTCTCACTCTGCATCATCCAGAATCAATGAAGTATTTGTCATGTGTATTGCAATGCCAACCAATACCAGCTTGCTGCCACCATCCTCTCTCCCTGACTGGGTCCATAAGCTGAATTTGGTTTACAATGGGAGAGGAAAAGTATTCGTGAACCTCGATGAGGGCAGGTTCTGATCTTCAACAAGATATTTATTACAGAATAACAAACAGGTGCAAGTTATCTCAGTAGCTTATACATTTTTTTTTCTACTCAGGTTCCGAGGAGAAACGGGGGAGGTTAGAAATGCTGGCTGAGCAACGACACTCACATTCCAAGAATTTTTTTTTTTAAATATCAGAATGGGACCTATCGGCTAAGAAGTTAAAAAAAAACATTCCTTCATTCAGAATCAGTTGCAAGTCTAGGTCTCTGTCCCATTATAAAAGCAGTTGAGGTCAGAGTTGAGATTACATGTCTACATTTCTGGGGTATATGAAAAACTGGAAGGTGCTGAACTGATTGGACACTTTCTGCACTCTAAGTTTTTTTGGTTTTAAACCGAGGATTTGAAGAGAGCCCATGTGGTTTCTTGGAAATGAGTTCAATAGTTTAATGTGGGCTGTGTTCCCTGGCTAATTACAGAAACTGATTTTGGAAAAGTAGCCAAGCAATGCTTTTAGGGAGATAAGAGTTGCAGTTTATTGCCCTTAATTGCTAAAAATGTGGCTTTGGAAGAGACTATGGGAACTAAAGTGCTAATGGTTATTTATCAACCATTTCTGCCCTTGGTTTTTGTTATGCAAGCCTAGGGAAAAGAAAAGTTTTCGATAGCATCAGTAAAGCTGCAAGGCTAGTTCTCTCCCTTTCTTAGCTTAAATACTTGGGAACCTGATAAAGATTCGACACCTCAGTATTCCGACTGCCTTGTAAAACCTGAAAAGCTGAACTGTGATCACTATCCAATATCCAGAGACTTGATGGAAATTTGGATGGAAATCATACTACATTTGATTCCATCAACAAGAAATCCAGTGGAGTATGATATTTGGTTAAATTCTATCTTCTGTTTTTCAGAACATCAGCCAATAAGACTGATTTTCTTTTGTCCTTTAAAGTATCATCTGTACAAAATCTTTAGTGTCCTTTGTGTTGTGTTTGTTTTGGATTGAAAGGGAATAAATCATTTTATAGTTTTATGTCTTAGCTTTCTTAATTGCATCTTAGATGTTAACATGTCTTGCCATTTGTTTTTAAGAATGAGTTTTATTTGTAACAAATTGAATATTTTGAGTTCATTAAAGAAGTTGAGTGAATGTCTGTTTTATTTTGGAAGTACAATTGGCTACATTGATGACTGAATCAACACATTGCTACATTGTGACTCATGGAGTATTGAATGAGCAGTACGTTCCTCCCATCACATTCATTAGCACAATTAATAACTTCCCACCAAAACTTGATAATATTTTTCTCAATAGGCAATGAGGAGATGTAAATCCAAGGTCGTGCGGGAGTTAGAAACCAAATCAGTGATGGTCACATTGACTGCTGAACCAGCTTTGAAGGACTGAATGCCTGCTCCTCTTCAGGTGTTCCATCTTGGTACTGATCTCCTGTGAATTTGCCAACACACTCTTCGCCCTCTATCGATGGCATCAGATTGTCTTCCTATTTTGTACATTCACAGTGTGTGGGCATCACTGGCTGGCGAGCATTTATTGCCCCACCCCTAGTTGCCCTTGAGAAGTTGGTGGTGAGCTGCCTTCTTGAACCACTGCAGTCCATGTGCTGTAGGTAGACCCACAATGCGCTTACAGAGGGAATTCCACGATTTTGACCCAGCGACACTGAAGGAATGGCGATATATTAAGATGGCTCAGTGGTTAGCACTGCTGCCGCACAGAGATCCAGGCTCAATTCCAGATTTGGGTGACTGCCTGGGTGAAGTTTCTATGTTCTCACCATGTCTGCATGGGTTTCCTCCCACAGTGCAAAGATGTGCAAATTAGGTGGTATGGCCATGCTATATTGCCCATAGTGTCCCGGGATGTGTAGGGTAGGTGTGTGAGCCATGGGAAATGCAGGGTTACGGGGATAGAGTGGAATGCTCTTCAGAGGGTTGGTGCAGAATTGATCAGCTGAATGACCTCTTCCAGCATCATAGGGATTCTATATTTCCAAGTCAGGATGGTGAGTGGCTTGGAGATGGTGGCATTCTCATGTATCTGCTGCCCTTGTTCTCCTAGGTTGTAGTGGTTTTGGGTTTGTAAGGTGCTGTAAAAGGGAATACACAATCAACAGGAATACACTGAGAGGAGGAGATGAAGTGAGAGATCTTGGCATGCAAGTGTACAGGCCCCTAAAGGGAGCAGTACAGGTAGGTAAGGTTGTACAGAAGGCATATGCAATGTTCTCCTACACTGGCAGAAGTCTAGAATGCAAAAATAGGGGTATAATGATGAAACTGTATAAGACACTGGGAAGCCACAACTGGAGTTGCATGTAGTTCAGGTCACCACATTACAGGAAGGATGTAATTGCTCTGGAGAGAGTGCAGAGAAAATTTACTAGTACATTGCCAGGTATCAGAATTGTATCTATAAGGAGAGATTGGAGAGTTTGGGGCTTTTTTCCTTGGAACAGAAAAGGCTGAGGGGTGATATGATGGAGATAAACAAAATTGTGAGGGGTAGAGATAGAGTAGACAGAAGGAACCTGTTTCCCTTGGCGGAGAGTTCAAAAACCAGCGGTCATAGATTCAAACTAAGTGGCAGCAGGGACGTGAGGGAAATGCAGAGGGTGCTGGTGGAGGCAGCGACCCTGAACTCTTTTAAAAAGCAGCTTAAGTGCTGTAAGCTGCAGAGCTATGGGCTGTGTGCAGGAAGAAGGGATTAGAAAGGGCACCAGGGTATCTTTGACTCAGCATGGACAAGATGGGTCAAAGGGCCCCTTCTGTGCCGTATCTTTCCTACGGTCCTAAAAGAACACAGATTGAGTGACACTGTCAACACAGTGTGCAGCTGGAGGAACGCAGCAGGTCAGGCAGCATCGGAGGAGCAGGAAAGTCTACGTTTCGGGTCGGGACCCTTCATCAGGAATCCAGCCCATTCTTCAGCAATTTGCAAAATAAATCTTTGGCAGGATGTGGGTGTCACTGACAAAAGCCAGCACATGAATAAGGAACAAGAGTAGGCCACTCAGCCCTTCGAGCCTGCTCCCCCATTCAATAAGATCATGGCTGATCTGATTTTAATCTCAACCCTACATTCCTGCATTACCCCGATAATCTTTAACCCCCTCGGTCATCAGTAGTCTATCTATCTCTGCCTTAAAAAGATTTAAAGATTCTGTGTCCGCTGCTTTTTGAGGAAGGGAATTCTAAAGATTCACAGCCCTCTGAGAGAAAAAATGTTTCTTCATCTCTGTCTTAAATAGGTGCCCCTTATTTTTAACCTATGACCCCTGGTTCTCAATTCTCCCACAAGAGGAAACATCCTTTCAACATCCACCAGATGAAGTCCTCTCAGGATCCTGTATGTTTCAATTAAATCGTCTCTGACTGTTCTAAACTCCAGAGGATACAGACCTGGCCTGCCTAGTCTTTCCACCTAAAGCAATCCATGCAGTCCAGATATTTGTCTCGTAAGCCCTTTCTGAACTGCTTCCAGGACATTAACAGTGTTCTGTATCTGCAGGGACCAGTACTGTACCCAGATGCAATCTCACCAATGCCCTGTATAACCGAAGTGTAACCTCCCGACTGTTCCATTCCCCTCCCAATAAAGTGTAACATCCTATTAACTTTCCTGATTACTTGTCCCCATCCCTAAATGCCCCTGAACTGAATGCTTACTCAGTCATTTCAGAGTGCAGTTGAATGTCACCCACATTACTGTGGGTCTTGATTGATTGATTGATCAATGCTAGCAAGATCAGCGGAGCTACAGAGTCCATTCATCAGTCTTACAATGGCTGGAAAGAAGTTATTCCTGAACCTGCTTGTGTGTGTGTTCAGGCTTCATATCTTCTACCTGATGGATGAGGTTGTAGGAGGTCATTACCAGGGTGCGATGGATCTTTGATGATGTTGGCAGCATTTCTGCGTCAGCGAGCCGTGTAAATGGTAGCCCATGGATGGAAGGTTGGCTTCCGTGATGTTCTGGGCTGTGCACGCCACCTTCTGTAATTTCTTACGGTCCTGGGCAGAGCAGCTGCCATACCAGGCTGTAATGCACCTGGACAGTATGCTTTCAATTGGTGCATCTGTCAGAACTTGGTGAGAGACCTTACGGACATGTCAAATTTCCTGAGCTGCCTGAGGAAGAAGAGACATTGTTGAACCTTCTTGAGTGTCGCATTTACATGGGAAGACCAGGACAAGTTGTCGGTTATCATTACTCTGAGGAACTTGCTGCTCTTCACCCTCTCAAACCCAGTTCCAACTTCAGGTCTGGAGTCACATGTAGGCCAGACCATGTAAGGATGGCAGATTTCCCTCCCTAAGGGGCATTAGTGAACCACATGGGTATTGAATGACAGTCAATGCTAGTTTCACTGTCACTACTACCAAGACCCACTTTATATGACGGAATTTTAATTAATTGATGTTAAATGCTATCAGCTGTCATGGTGAGATTTAAACCCATACCCAAGGGCATTAATTTGAGCCTCAGACACCAATCCACTGGACCCCACCAGTACACCACACAACCAGTTACTACTGAACTGTCTCAAAACTACAGTCTGAGGCTGTAACTATCCTCCAGCCTCAGTGACGGGTGATTCTGAGCTGTGCGGGTTACAGCTGACGGCTGTGTGTTTGGCCGCCTTTCTGTTGATTTGTGTTGAACCCCATTATTTGAACTAACAGCAGGAGGCTGTTCTCCCCCACAGACTAGGCCGCTTTAGCAAGACATTACACCAAGTGTAAGCACAACGCTGTGCTCCTGCTGCCTGCGTGAAAGATATCTGTGACAACAAGGTGCAGGGCTGGATGAACACAGCAGGCCAAGCAGCATCATAGGAGCAGAGAGGCTGACGTTTCGGGCCTAGACCCTTCATCAGAAAAGGGGGAGGGGAAGAGGGTTTTGAAATAAATAGGGAGAGAGTGGGAGGCGGATAGAAGAGGGATAGAGGAGAGGATAGGTGGAGAGGAAACAAACAGGTCGAAGAGGCGGGGATGGAGCCAGGAAAGGTGAGTGTAGGTAGGGAGTTAGGAAGGGGATAGGTCAGTCCAGGGAGGGCGGACAGGTCAAGGGGGCGGGATGAGGTTGGTTGGTAGGAGATGGAGGTGCGGCTTGAGGTGGGAGGAGGGGATAGGTGGGAGGAAGAACAGGTTAGGGAGGCAGGGACGAGCTGGACTGGTTTTGGGATGTGGTGGGGGGAGGGGAAATGGCGCAGTTGTAGTATGGCGCACTGACCTCTACATCGCCGAGGCCGGACGCCAACTCTCCGACACCTCCTCCTACCACCCCCTTGATCATGACCCCACCCCTGAGCACCAAACCATCATCTCGCAAACCATCCACAACCTCATCACCTCAGGTGACCTCCCACCCACGGCTTCCAACCTCATCGTCCCCCAACCTCGCACTGCCCGCTTCTATCTCCTTCCCAAAATCCACAAACCTGAATGCCCTGGTCAACCCATTGTCTCCGCCTGCTCCTGCCCCACCGAACTGATCTCCAACTATCTAGACTCCATTTTCTCCCCCTTGGTCCAGGAACTCCCTACCTATGTCCGTGACATAACCCACGCCCTCCACCTCCTCCAGAACTTCCAATTCCCTGGTCCCCAACACCTCATCTTTACCATGGACGTCCAGTCCCTCTACACCTGCATTCCCCATGCAGATGGCCTCAAGGCCCTCCGCTTCTTCCTGTCCCGCAGGCCCGACCAGTCCCCCTCCACTGATACCCTCATCCGCTTAGCCGAACTCGTCCTCACACTCAACAACTTCTCTTTCAATTCCTCCCACTTCCTACAGACAAAGGGGGTGGCCATGGGTACCCACATGGGCCCAAGCTACGCCTGCCTCTTTGTAGGTTACGTGGAACAATCCCTCTTCCGTACCTACACCGGCCCTAAACCCCACCTCTTCCTCCGTTACATTGATGACTGTATCGGCGCTGCCTCGTGCTCCCACGAGGAGCTCGAACAGTTCATACACTTCACTAACACCTTCCACCCCAACCTTAAGTTTACCTGGACCATCTCTAACACCTCTCTCCCCTTCCTGGACCTCTCTGTCTCCATATCGGGCAACCACCTAGAAACCGATATTCATTTCAAGCCCACCGACTCCCACAGCTACCTAGAATACTCCTCCTCCCACCCACCTTCCTGCAAAAATGCTATCCCCTATTCCCAATTCCTTCGCCTCCGCCGCATCTGCTCCCAGGATGAGGCATTCCACTCCCGTACATCTCAGTTATCCTTGTTTTTCAAGGACCGTAACTTCACCTCCTCGGTGGTCGAGAACGCCCTCAACCGTGTCTCCCACATCTCCCGCACCTCATCCCTCACACCCCATCCACGCAATAAAAACCAAAAAAGAATCCCCCTCGTCCTCACGTACCACCCCACCAACCTCCGGATCCAACGCATCATCCTCCGACACTTCCGCCATCTGCAATCCGACCCCACCACCAAAGACATCTTTCCCTCCCCACCCTTATCTGCTTTCCGGAGGGACAACTCTCTCCGTGACTCCCTTGTCCGCTCCACACTCCCCTCCAGCTCCACCACACCCGGCACTTTTCCCTGCAACCGCAGGAAGTGCTACACCTGCCCCCATACCTCCTCCCTCACCCCCATCCCAGGCCCCAAGAAGACTTTCCACATCAAGCAGATGTTCACCTGCACATCTGCCAATGTGGTATACTGCATCCGCTGTACCCGGTGTGGCTTCCTCTACATCGGGGAAACCAAGCGGAGACTCGGGGACCGCTTTGCAGAACACCTACGCTCGGTTCGCAACAAACAACTGCACCTCCCAGTCGCGAACCATTTCAACTCCCCCTCCCATTCCTCAGACGACATGTCCATCCTGGGCCTCCTGCAGTGCCACAACGATGCCACCCGAAGGTTGCAGGAACAGCAACTCATATTCCGCTTGGGAACCCTGCAGCCCAATGGTATCAATGTGGATTTCACAAGTTTCAAAATCTCCCCTCCCCCCACCGCATCCCAAAACCAGTCCA
>NW_025973865.1:0-8818 GCF_021869965.1 Rhincodon typus
GCTCTGTACCTTGTCTCGAGTTTAAGAAGCATTGACTTACATACAATGCTCTGTTCAGTTGTACAAAGAAAGGAAATATATGCCCGTGACACATGAGAACGCTGCTGTTGTGTTGCACGGAGGAGCAGAAACATTGATTTTGGAGTGATTGCAAGACATCAGGGATGAACATTCTATCTTTGGTAGTAAATCATTGTTCTTCCCTTGACCAGGAGTTGCCCTTCTCTCTTGAAAATGGTGACTCATTCTGCTCCAATGATCTCTTCACTTTTATGCCTCCCCCTGCTCCCTACCCCGACTCTGCCTCTCCCTCATTCTTTGCATGTGGTCTCTGTTTCCCCAAGCATGAGCTCTCCCCCACCCCCTTAACCCATTGTTCTGCCCCAAAAAATGGGGCCAGCAGCTTGTGCTGTCAATCACCTGTCTGTACCCTCTTGGTCAATGACCACTGGTAGCTGCTTAAGATGTTAGGATGTTCATTGCCACCTTGTCTGCCTGACTCTGAGCGTTAGCTTACCCTTCTTTTGAAGAGCAAAAACTACTCCTTATCCTAAATACCTTGATAGAAGTATCCATCAATTGTTGATGTGAGTTCAATGGAGTATTGAGATCTTATGCTACACCGTAAATACTAGGAAAATCCAGTTTAAAGGGACCCCAATTTGCAACATAAGCCATGATTTCACTGAATGTTGGAACAGGCTTACTGTTTCTGTTTCTCTGCTCATGTTGTCCAGCTATTGTTCTTAAGTCACTAACTTGTTACATACTTTTTTTTCTTTACTTTGAATAAAAATTGCATTGGTTGTTGATTTCCAAGATTTCTGGTATTGTTCCTGAGCCAACTAAGCTTCAGAATGTTATAACACAAATTTCCAGTTCTTACTCCTCCTTAATACTTTTTGGTTGCAAGATTCGATTTTATGATTTTGGAAGTTTTCTAAACCATTGGTTGCAATAGTTTTGCATGATTGACTAGATGTGACCCACTTGGTACTTATAACTCATGAGCCTAAATTGGAAATGTAGGGGATAAAAGACAACATCTGTTGTGCGCTGTGGTAACTATTCACTGTGGATTTCTTTGGAACAAAAGAAGTTAAAAGCTTGTCTTGCTTATTTACCATTTGGTTATTTTGCTATAGAGAGACAGTTTGTTTACAAAGATTCCTAAATGTTCAAAATTTATATTTTTAATTCATATTCATAAGTTGCCTGTTCTTTACTTGTAGGGCAACCAGAGTTTCTGCTTGCAATTGGAAGATTTTGAGCTCTTTTTACCCTGGTAACGCCCAAGAACACATTATGTAATTTAGTTGTGACAAACTCTGGCTGCTTAGTCACTGAAGATAGGCTTTGATGAATTCTGCTTTGAGGAAGAAAGTGAGAGGCTCAACTTGACATCCTGCTGAGACTGTAACTTGTTTCATATGGATTCCAAAGGATTATCGTACACTTGAGAGCTGTTTGTGCACAGTGCTATGATAAGAAAGGCACACTATTGCATGGACTTATCAGTTCATTGCTTTTGGCTTTTCTGGATTATGTAGACCATTTTGACCCATTGTATTGAACCGATGTGCTGATAACTCTTTTCTGATATGATCCATGTTTACAGAGTTGAAGATGGTAATTTGGACTATCATGCTGGTGTTTTCATGTTTCTATCTGATCAAAACAAACCAAAATGATTTGACTTGTGATCGGTAATGTTGTTTAATATAAATTTCTCTGGACTTAACTGAAAATATAACTTTTTTTAGTACCCTGCGTGAGAGTATAGATTGAGATTTGAGTTTTTAGTGTTTAAAAGCTTGCTTTTCTCATTTTGTAAACCTCTAGGTGCATTAACAACAAATGGAATCAGTGCAGATACTAGTACTGAGATTGGAAGAGCGAAGAACTGTCTAAGTCCTGAGGATATTATTGACAAATACAAGGAAGCCATTACTTATTTCGGCAAGGTAAACCTGAAATTGTGCACCGTAGACTTATTACCTGCGTGACTTATTCAATTTGGAGCTTTGTGTATATTGTCACTTCAAATAAGAGCAGAAGATTGTTAAATTAGAAGAAGGCAGACATAAGTAGTTGTTGCATTTAGACATAACCTAATGTAGAATAACTGACTCCATACTAGTTATCTTCTACATGTAGCAGATATTTGGTGAACCTTGATTGTTTTTGCCAATAGCAAATGTGTAAAGCTTATTTTATACATGTTTGCACGGAAAACTCATATCGTTGTAAGCCCTGTATCAATATACTGTACAGATAAAATGTTGTGCTTTAACCTGATGAGTAGGAGAAGATTAACTGGATCCATCAAGCCTGTCCCACACTTAAAGATAGCTATGGCATTGTGATCAGATCTGTCTCCCCTTCAACATGCCAAAACCACAATTTGGTGTTGTAATGGCATTTTTAAGAGCTGCTGATTTATTTTTAACATGAAAATAACTGTTAGATTAAGTTCCATTTATTATGCGCTTAGATGTGTTGAGTTTATTACAGTCATGTGCAGCCTGAGAGCTGGAATGTCAAAATGGCTCACCATCTTGGAAGGCAGGAAATTCCCAGGATCAGGTCAGCAGGAAACCTAGTGAGGGAGAAATATGGTATCTTGGGGATGGACGTACTCCTCAGATACTGAAAAGTTGCATGTGAACATGGACTAAGACCTGGACAATATTCTGGCTTGGTCTGACAAGTGCCAGGTAACATTTGTGACAAGCAATTGCCAGTCAATGACTATCTCCAATAAGAGATAATTTAACCACCGCCTCTTGACATTCAATGGAATTGAATTTCTCCACTAGCAACAGTCTGGGATTAACCATTGACCGGAAACTCGACTGGACTCGACACATAAATACAATGACTTGAAAAATTCAGTGCAGAGAAATGCCAAGTTGTTTATTAAGACTCCTTCTGTGATATCAAAAAATGGCTCAAGGAACTAGATACCACAAAGCCTGTGGGTCCCGACAACATTAAAGCAATAATACTGAAGACTTGTGCTCCAGTACTAGCTGCTGTACCATTTGCCAGTTAGAACACTTGCATCAACTGAGTAAAGTGGGAAATTGCTCACGTATGACTTGTCCAGGAAAAGCCGGTCAAATCTAACCCAGCTAATTACTGCCTTATCAGTTCCGTCTCAGCCATCAATGAAGTAATGGATGGGGTTGTCGACAGTGATTTGAAGTGGCACTTGCTCAGTAATAACCTACTGACTGACACCTACCAGCTACTCGGCTTCTGACGTCACTATAGCAATGATTCAAACCTGAACAGAAGAGTATAACTTTAGAGGCATGAGTGACTGCATTTTATAAAGTATGGCATGTAGGAGCCCCAGCAAGACTAATGTCAATGGGAATTAGATAATTTGTGAGGTCAGAAGTTGGGAATGTTCCCTGACTGCACAATGTTCAGCACACTTAGACTGCTTCAATATCTGAGGAGGCAAAATGTACAAATACAATAGCCAGGCTAGGGTTGACAAATGACGAGTAACATTTGTGTGACACAAATGCCAGGCCATGACTATCTCCAACAAGAGGGAATCTAAACACTGCCCCATGACTTTTAAGCGTATTACCATTGCTGAATCCCTCAGTATTAACATCCTGAGGTTATCATTGAGCAGAGGTTGAACTGGTTTAATCGTAGAAATATTGTGCCTATAAGAGCAGGTTGGCGCTAGGAGCTCAGTGATGGATACGCTGCCTCCTGTCTGCCCAGTGCCTATATACCATTAAGATAAATCAGGAGTGGAACGCTGTGCATTTGCATGTGTAGTTCTGTTAACACTTGAAGCTTGATACCATGCAGGACAAAGCAACCTGCTTGATTGACACCTCACCCACAGCCTCTTCTGTTTTGGTCAGGTTTATTCATTCATGGGTTGTGGCTGTCGCTGGCTGGCCAGCATTTATTGCCTGTCCCTAGCTGTACTTGAGAAGGTGTTGTTGAGCTGCCTTCTTGAACAGCTGCAGTCCACCTGCTGTGGGTTGACCCGCAATGCTATTAGGGAGGGAATTCCAGGATTTGGACCCAGCGACAGTGAAGGAAGAGCAATATATTTCCAAATTAGTGTGGTGAGTGGCTTGGAGGGGATCTTGAAGGTGGTGGTGTTCTGATATATCTACTGCCCTTGTCCTTCTAGATGGAAGTGGTCTTGCTTTCACTAACAAATTCATAGTCAGATATTTCTTTCAACAGGAAAAGCACTACTGCATTATAAGATAGTAACTATTCTGTTTGGCAGAATTAAAAGTGTACAGGCTATGTTATCTTGCACTATAAAATATTGCTGAAAATAGATCAGCACGTTCACTTGTATAAAATAATTACATGAAGGCCAAGTTGGCCTCAGCTGGATGTGTTGTCGATGGAGATGAGACCCATCATCTCGATTCAGTTAAAGAGGATAAATTTTCAGATTAGTCTTATTGACTGCAAAATTTCACATTTTCAAATTATCCCTCTTGATACAAGTGAATGAGGCTGAAGTCAGTCAAGTTAAAGCTGACAACAAATTTTTCATGCAAATTTTTTGGGTGTGAGGGGTTTTACAAATGATCTGTCAGTTCATATTTAGAAATCAGAATTATTGCTTAATTTTTATGAATTGGCGTGCAACATTTTGTTAGAAACACAAGCCAAAATCCAGAAAGAATTACTGTGACACTGAAGTGTACTGTATATTACTTTTATTTTTCAGTACAAAAATGCTGGTGTGATTGAGCTGGAAGCTTGTGTAAAGGCAGTTAGGGTGCTTGCTGTTCAGAAGAGAAGCATGGAGGCTTCCGAGTTCCTTCAGAATGCTGTGTACATCAACCTTGGCCAGGTAAAGGTTTCTTTTATCAAAACTTCGTGATGCATTTTTGTGATATTCCTACAATAAGCTACATTAAATAATTTTGAGTGATAGGTGGTCAGTAGCATACTGGTAGCGTTACTTAGATGATTAATGTAGATGTCTAGACTAACCCAATCAGTGTTGTGGAAACTCACCTGGTCCACTAATCCTTCAGATGTCTGGCCCAAAATAAGTGACTCCAGAACCCCGCAATGTGGTTGACTCTCTGAACTGCTTTCCGAAATGGTTTTGCTTGTCAATCTGTTTGAATCAAACTGCAAGGAAGTTACAAATGAGAATAAAACGGAATGGACAACTTGGCATTAGTTGAGACACCATTTCTATAAAGGCATACATAGTGGATCCAGTAGATCCTCCCTTGCTAAAATCTGATAATTTCTGTCAAAATTGAGTGAGTTGTCCCTCAAACTTGGCAAACTGTAATCTGACATTGTGTCCCTGATAGCCAATATCCGACAGACTGCTCTCTCGCTGTTCCTGGATATATCCTGTTCCTCTGGCCGAACAAAATCACTACAGCAAGGAGGGAGTGACCCTGGGGTCATGACTGTTGAATCCATACTGTATTAAGTCTCGACATCAGATCAAACTTAAAACTGACCACCCATGAGGCACTGTGGGCTTTTATCAGAATTGTGTACAGTCACAATTTGTAATCTCGTGGCTGAGCATATCCTTCACTCTACCCTTGCCATCAAGAACAGTGTTGGTCATATCTAAAACTGAGGTTTTCATGGTCAAGTCACAATACAGTACCATATGAATACTGAACAGTGGAAGCAATATATTAAAGACAGAGAGCAAAGCAATACTAAAACCAAATGATCAAATTAGACCTCTGCAGCCCTGACTTATCCAGTTGTGAATGATGTTCTACAATCAGCAACTCATTTGAGACGGAGGCAGAAGAAGCATTCTATTTTTAATGATGATATAGCCCAGCACATCAGTGCAAAAGACTGGCCTGAAGATGGTTGCAAATATTGAACTGCATACAGATGGATGATCCGTCTGTGTCCCCGACTGTGCCTGCTAAAATAGAACCTAGTTTTCAAATATTTTGATTAATGTGGCAGCAAAAAGTGGCTGAAGGTATTGGATACAGCAAGGGCTGTAGTATGAAGGTGAGGCATTCACAAGGCTGAGGGTATTGTAGATAGCATGTTTAGTGAAGTGCTCACTCTGCAGGCTAAGAGTCTGGGCAGGTAGGGAACAGTTGACCACTGGATAGAGTAAGAGGACGAGGTAAGTAGTGCAGAAATCCTCTGCCATTCCCCTGCGAAACAGATACGTTATTTTGTGTACCACTGTGGGGAGTGGTGTCTCAGAGGAAAGTAGCAACAGCCAAATGTGTTGCACCAAAGTTGGGTGTGCTGCACAGAAGATGAGGAGTGAGTTTGAGAAGGTTGTAGTAATTGCGGATTCAATAGTAAGGGGAACAGGTAGACATTGCTATGGCTGCAAATGAGTCTCCGTGATGGTATGTCGTAAGGGTAAAGAACATAACAGGACATTCTGGAGTAGGAGGGTGAATAGCCAGTGGTAATGGTACCAATGACATACGAACGCAGTTTACCTCTATACCACCTGACTCTCAGCCAGCCATGTTTTGAATGATTGCAGAAATCAAAGACTTCTTGCTAACAGCAAGAAGAAAGGATGCAAAAACTGTGTCTTTATTCTTAATTTTTAATATAAAATTTGAAATACAATGCAGAAGGTACCCATATACATTAACCTGGGACCAAGAAAAGGTTGAAAAACTCCTGTTCGTCCGTGCCTCCAGTCTGGCAGGGAAACGGCTGAAGTAAGACAGCTGAAATCTTGAGATGATGATGATTAGATTTTATCAAATAAAAAAAACTACAAAATGGGATGAGGTCCTAAAAGCAGAATATGAGGAGTTAGGAAGTAAGTTTAAAAAGTAGGAACTCCAATGTAATTATTTCAAGATTGCTACCTGTGCCAGTTGGACTTCACCTGACGAAGGAGCAGTGCTGAAAGCTTGTGATTTCAAATAAACCTGTTGGACTATAACCTTGGTATCATGAGACTTCTGACTTTGACCACCACAGTCCAACACTGGCACCTTCATGTCAACTGTGTGGAAATAGTAGGCTATATCAGATAAAAACATGGCTGGAGAAATGGTGCAAGATGGAGGGTTTTAGATTACAGAGACATAGGGACTGGTTTTGGGGGAGATGGGACCAGTTGCACCTGGCAAGGCTGGAACTGATGTCCGAGGGGAGAATTTGCTACTGTGGTTTGGAAGGTTTAAACTAACATGGCAACAGGCTGCGAACCTAACTGGGAGACACTAAAGAAGGCAAAAAAAAGACCATTAGAAATAAGCAAAATGGTGGGCAGAGAATTCGAGCCACAATGCTTAAGTGTTAAATAGGGCTAAAAATGTTCACAAAACCTGACTTAAGGCAATGCATGGAGCATTCATAAAGTGGATGAATAGTCTCCCAAATAGATATAAATGGATATGATATAGTTAGGAATACAGAGATGAGCCTGTAGGGTGACTTGGAATGGGTATTGTATATCCAGGATATTGAGATTTTGAGGTAAAAGAGGTGGGTAAGTATTGCTGCCTAAGACACCATTAATGCGTTGGTGAGGAAAGGTATTAGCTGTCTTGAAGTGGAATCTGTATGGGTTAAGCTTAGGATCACCAACAGGCAGCGAACAATAATGAGGTTGTATATGGACCCCCAAACGATGGTGGCAATGTTGTGGAAGGCATTAAATGTGAAATTAGACCAGCAAGCAATGCAGGTGCAGCTGTCAGTTTAGGTCTTGCTACAATCAAGTCACCCCTCACTCTTTGATACCCCAATGGAAAGTAGCCTATTCTGTCTCATTTCCTTCTAAGATAACCCATTCATTCTAAATATATTAATTTGTGCTCCTCCTTTTAAACCTGTAATGGCATTTACAATGGTCCCTTTCAATAAGGAAACCAAAACTGCATATGGTATTCAAGATGTGACCTCACCAATACCCTGTATAACTGAAGCCTAACATCCTTATTTTTGTTCAATTTGGTCCTCCTTCGGTCCTCTTTATAATATACTTTCCTATCTGTCTACAAATTTAGCTACCATACCTTGCATTGCCTTCATCAAAGTCATGCAATTGTGAAAAGCCCCAACACGGACCTTTGGAACTCCGTTTATTATGGACTGTCAGACAAAAAGACCCATTTATTCATACATTTTCTTCCAGTCAGCCAATCATTGATTCTTTTGTGCTCATGCTCTGCCTTCTACATCGTGTGGTTTTACTTGGTGCAGTAGCCTTTAATGTGGCACCTTGTCACATGTTTAGAAATTGATGTCCAGAAGGTCCATTGGCTTTATTTTTTCCACCACCTATGTTAATCCTTCAAATCTTCCAAATTGGCTGAACATAATTTCCTTGTAACCATGCTGACTGGTCCTGATTGCCTTCAGTCTTTAAACTTTCAATGGTAACCTCCTGAATTGATTTGAATACCTTCCCCATGATAGACATTAAGCTTCCCAGCTTTTGTTTTCTGCTCCTGCCCTTTGTGAATCGAAGAACAGTATTTGCTCCTTTCCAGTCTAATGGAATTTTTACAGAGTCAAATGAATTTTGGAAAACTAATATGAAAGCATCTATTGCCTTGTTAGCAACTCCTAAGATCACAGGATGGAGTCTCTCGGGACCCAGAGACTTAAGCCCACAGCTCCACCAGTTTACACAGTATCATTTCCATTGTTCTTTTTTACCTTCCACCTTTTGCTAGGACTTTTTTTGTCCACTTTAGAGTGATGATAGCAGCAAAATATTTGTTAATTTCAAACTCCATTTCCTTCATAAATACTTGGTAGTACTGAGCTTAAGCATTGTTAAAAGGATTCTAAAAGAAATATTGCATTCATTAGAACTCCGACA
>NW_025973866.1:0-8818 GCF_021869965.1 Rhincodon typus
AGCCTCTCTGCTCCTATGATGCTGCTTGGCCTGCTGTGTTCATCCAGCCCTGCACCTTGTTGTCTCTGTCATATGGGACCTGTTTTAAGGCTAGTTATGATTACAAAGGCTTGCGCTGTGCCCCAGGTCATATAATCATGGGTTTCAATGCCCTCCAGGAGACTGGGCATACATGGAAAGCAAAAAGTGTCAGAAACATCCTGCTCAAAAGAGGAAACAGCACCTCCCCATGGTGCAATCACACTGAGGGGAATCTGCTTCTTGGTGGGGTAGGTACGTGAACTAAAGAGCTTGAACTTGCCCTTGCTTTGGGTCTGTCAGCATTACAGAATACATATCTGCATACTGCTTACGTCTACATGGTTAGCTTTAGCTAAACCAGACATGAGTTAAAGCATTTCAAACTGCCGGACACTGGCCTCCCCTCCACCAAAATGCTAATGGAGGTGTACAACACAGATGCAAAGTCCCTCATGCACCCTGTTTCCTCCAGTGAACCATTTAGCTCTGCACATAAGAGGACTGAATACCATTAGAATTTCCTTCACTGCCTAACCACATTTCCCTTTTTCCTCCCAATGCTACTTCCTTCTGTCTCCATCTGTGGAACATTAACTTCCAGTTCAATTGCAAAAGCCCTTTCCAAATTCCAACTACTTAGCCTTTGTCCTACCAGTTATCACAAATTAACCATGACCCTCTACAATCACATCTCTTTGATTTTTCATGTCCTAGTACCTGCTAAACCCATTACTACCTTCTTACTGTTTTTATCTGTCCTGGTAAGGTGATCATCTCCATGACTTTATGTCCAAGAAATGCAATTTGAATGGATGTGACATAAAATGGGTTTAGGCATTCACTGCCAGATCTGGCAGGACCACATTAAATAATACCTTGTGCTCTTGTCTGGGAAACAGCTTACCATTGCAGAATCTTTCTATGTGGTAAGGATAACTCCTGGCTTCTTTGTTCTGCTGTCTTCTGAAACCTTTTTCCTCTTTCGCCCAAAAATCATTGCAGCAAACTCATTAACTTCTTTATCACTAAGATTGGGACCTTTAATTACCTACCTCTGCCACTACCGCCCCTCCCTCCTCACCTTTCCTCATCCAGCTGGGCAAACCTCCTCTAAAACCATTCCCTTACCCTAAATCTAAACTCACATATTTCATTAATTTCCTTCTTTTCTTCCAAATATGCTCTCCTCAAACTGATCTATAAGACAAATTTGTAGCTCCCTTGAGTCTATTCACACTAAATTGTTGGCTACCCAACATCTCTCACATTAGCTGATATTGCTCCTTTCCTCAGATTTTAACCCTCTTTTAATTAACCATTGTTGTGACTCCCCTCAAGAAAGGTGCCCTGATCCTCCCTTCCTCATAAATTACCACTTCTCTCTTTTTCCTTTCCAAGGTCCTTGATCTTGCTTGTCAGTTTGCAAATTTGTAAATATCCTTCCCAGAACTCCGTGCTTGAATCCCTCCGATGAGATTTCTGCCACAAAATGGCTATTACCAAAGGCACAACTGAAATATTATGTGACTGTGAAAAAGGTGACCTCTCTTTCCTCATCTTTCTCACTTGTTGCAGTCTTTGACATGGTTGATTGCGCCATTCTCCTCCAAAGCTATTGTCCAGTTGGTTGGGACTACAATCAATTGCTTCATGCATTCTATCTAGTCCTAGCCATAAAATCACTTGCAATTGGTCCCTCCTACAATATTACCTATGGTGTCCCTAAATGCCTATCTTTGGCATTCTCTTATTTCGCACAGACGTGTTGCCGCTCAGTTTTGTCATTCAAAAACACAGCCTTAAAATGGAAGAGCACTAGAAAGAAATTTGGCTTGATAAATCGTATGTGTTTTCTTTTTAAAACAGCCACAGAAAATGCTGGACAATCTCAGCAGGTCTGGCAGCAAATGTGGAGAGAGAAACAGAGTTAACGGTTCAAGCTCAGTATGACTCTTCAGAACGTCAGCATTCTCTGAGTTTGTTTCAGATGTCTTGCAACCGGAGTATTTTGTTTTTATTTATTTTTTCATTAGTCATTTAATGTGGTGGTTGGTCATTTAAACAGAATCAGATAAGGTTGCAGATATTTTTTAACCATGGAGCATATGTCTATAATACAAAAGAGAAAGCAAACAAACCAAGCTATATGTTTACATAGTACAGTCTGAAAGATCTTAAAACAGACATTAAAACATTGTTTTTATTTGTTTCCCAATATTATCCATTACAAAGACTGAAATTCAGTGAAATTATACACCAATCTCAACTCTGTAAGTTTCTACTCAGCTGACTCTTTCCATTTGCTTTTTCTTGAACTGTAGAGACAATTTTACAATTCCTCTCCCGGGTCTGATAGCATGAATTTTTCAAAAGTCTAATAACTGAAACATTTTTTTCAATTCTAACAACATGAAGATTTCTGTCTTAAACTTTCCAGGGTTAGACACTTCACAAACTAGAGAGAGAGAAAATAAAGTCACCACTGCTGCAGAGACTGATTTCCTTTGAACTGGACTGAACTAAGATAAGCTCGGGGAAGAAATTAAAACTTGCTTCTGAACTTAACTCCTGATTCTTGTCAAAAATTATGGTGTTTCCAAATTGGATGGAAAACAAAATGAATAAATGGCTCAATGTGTTTGTACTGCCTACCACAAAACCAAACGTACAAACATTTTGTTTTATGAAAACTCCGGCGTTCTCTAAAGCCCATGATTGCAGTCACATGTCTTCTTGAAACTGAAGCATTTTGGTCACCGTTCCTGAATGAATTTCTGATCTTTTACTTGTGAAAAAAAAAGCAAACCTTCAGAGCACTAAATGACATCCATTTTTTATTTTAAAGTATCCAAATTCTTATTCCAAAAATGACAACAATATAATTTTCTGAAAAAGTGTCCCGACCCAACTTTCCTGCTCCTCTGATGCTGCCTGGCCTGCAGTGTTCCTCCAGCTCCACACTGTGTTATCTCTGACTCCAGCATCTGCAGTTCTTGCATTATAATTACACACCTTTCCTCATAGTACGCACTCTCCTCTCATTTTCTTGGAGGCTTAACCCATTGCGGGATGGGAAGGTATCTTGATGATAACTGGCTGTTAGGCTGAAAAGACTCTCTCTAGTTTGCTGACGAGGTTATTTTTTCTCCACAGCCTACAACTGCCAAAAAAACGCAAATCAATCACTTCTGCATGTTAAAATCAAATTGTTATTTTTTTTAATCAACCTGTTTGGAATGTTACATCGTACCTTTCTGGCAGGTGGAAGGTAAACACAGAACATCTAACTCAGAGGCAGGGACACTGCTGTAATGCCACAAGCCTTTAATAAACTATTTTGAATCAACCTGTTTGGGCACGCTATAGCATATGCCTGGTCAGCCAAGGGTTAAAGATCAACCACCTGGCCCAAAGGTAGGGATAATACCTCTATGCTGCATGATAGTCTACAATATTTTTTAATCAACGTGCTCGGACGTGTTATGACATGTGTCCATGGCAGGTGGGACTTTAAATTGGATCTTCCAGCCCAGGGGTGGTCACACTACTTCCACATTTCAGGCCTCCTTTCCTGAACATTGCAAATTAACATGATCAACTCTTTCTGATTATACAGCCTTTTATTAATAACTTGGAGTTGCTGCATTCCTTTCTGTGGAATCTGGCTGAGGATTGTCATTTTCCTCTAAACACACTGAGTTTATCTTGATGTTTGTTGCACATGATTGCAAAGATTTGTTGCTTAGCATCGGTCTCTGCCTGTGCAAGCATGGTGCCATTCACCCTACTGAAATGTCAATCTTCTTGACTTTATTTTGAAGCTCTGATACTGCTTTGTTGCAGGTGTGAAGACGTGTTGCTACCTCTACAATTCTGGACATCACATTGAAATTCTGTAGTAATTTTTGATTAAATTAGTGCAGGTTTACTTTATTCAGAGCAATGATCTATCTACGGTCCCCAGAAGGAACTTCTTCAAACAACTGGGACTACATCTGCTGTTCTGGTATCTCTTGTGCAAGTTCTGTCTGCAACATTGCTTCTTCGAGAACACATTGATTCTCCGCAAAAGAACCATTTTCAGGAACAACATCTTCTGGGGTGGGGCACGGTGGCTCAGTGATTAGCACTGCTACTTCACAGCACCAGGAACCCAGGTTGAATCCACCTTTGGGTGACTGTCTGGTAGAGTTTGCACATTCTCCCTGTCTTTGTGTGGGTTTCCTCTGGATGCTCCAGTTTCTTCCCACAGCCCAAAGATGTGCAGGTTAGGTGGATTGGCCATGCTAAACTGCCCATAGTGTGCAGTGGGAAATGCAGGGATAGGGTAGGCGGGTGGGTCTGGGTGGAGTACTTTTTGGAGGGTCGGTGTAGACAGATTGGGCTGAATGGCCTGCTTCCACACTGTAGGTATTCTATGAGTCCAAAAGAACAGGAATATCTGAAGTTTCTCATTCAAATAAATAAGTGACTTCAAATGAATTCCTTCGCTGCAATTCTATATTCTGAAAGAGCAAAATGTTTTTCAAAAATCCCTGTAGTAGCTGGCCATCATCTTCATTGATGCATTCTTTCCCTACAATGCTTAGTGTTTCTTTTGAGGGAAATGGGTGGCCTAACCCACTCTGTTGCAATACAAGGACTGAAGAGTTTTCAGTGTCTGTTAACCAACAAATGTCTAAAGTTATACTAGTAGCTACACTTAATAAAGGTTATAAATCAGAGACAAGGTTTCCATAATCTCTTACCCATTGCAGCAAAATGTAACTTGAATCTAACCTCGTATTTTGTCTCTTTATGAGCCCCAACTTGTAATGGAGAATGGTCTAAGGATTCCTGGCTTCATCCATGGATAAGGATCCAAAAGAAATAAAATATCTACCCCAGGATCCAATTTAAAACAAGTTTCTCCACCAGTTGCTTAGGTCTCCCCATTCCAAAATTCATCTTATGTGTCTATTACCTCACCCACGAAGAATACATCTTAGTCACATTGTCATCAGGTGCATCCAGCTCTTGAACTGCAGCAGATCAAAGTGATCTATTTTCAAACACTTGTATTGTTCTTTGAAATCTTTAATGACTGTTTAGGCTACTTGCAGGTGGTTTGTTTATCTAATGATATGCATGGCATTCTGCATCTTTGGCTGGATCGGACTGTCATCAATGCAGTCTTTTCACATTAAAACATGGACAACAGTTAATGGTGAAAGCAGTGACATCATCCAATGTTGTATTGTCGGCACATAAGTAACTTATGTCAAGTCAATTGTCTGACTTTAAGGACAGTTTCTGTCCTTTAGTATAAAAGCTTGTTTTAGGTATGAAGTTCAGCCTGTCTAGTTTTCTGTTTGTGACATAAGATCCTCTTTAGACTGTAAAAGGTCTGACAGAGCCTTATCCTATACCCCGCAACAGTACAGAGCTCTTCTTTCAACATTTGATATTGGCAACCATCCATGTGGCATTATAATTTGTTTATGAGGGAGTCAATAGTTTTTCCTAACCCTTTTGTACATCAATTAAATTTTGTTCAGTCTATGGTGTTGTTTCTTTACAAACTAAAGAAAATTCAAATGCCTTAATTACTTCATTGTATGTTGCAGTTGCTCCTACAATATTTTGTTCAGTAAGAATGGCATTGACGCCGCTGCTGACCCTAATACATCAAGGCACCTGCCTAGCCCTTGGCTGCCCTCTTGTCAACACCTGCCACAACACAGTATCTACTGAAAAATTGATGCTAATTTACACACTACACCTCTGGCCAGGGTCTTCACATTTTCTGGTGAATCTTGTGAAGTTGAAACTGTTTCCACCATTGAGGAAACAGAACTTTCAACATGGGCTATGCCAACTGAGTTATTGCAAACATTAAATTCTTTTCCTAACATTGTATAAGTGTCCTCTGTCATGAGGATGGATCAGAACCCAAAAAAATACTTATGGACAAATTGAGCTTTTAATTCCAACTCGTGTTTTCTCAGCGGACTGCTACAGCTAAAATATGTCTGCAGATGTAGATTCAGTGTCTGGCTGTCGGATCCTGTGTGAACCCCATGGAATGTCAGGGAAACAGGGAAAAAAAGAAACAGGAGTAGGTCATTCAGCCCTTTGATCCTGTTCTGCCATTCAATATGATCATAGCTGATCATCCAACTCAGCACCATGTTCTTGTTTTCTCCTCTTTGGCCTTAGGAATTATATCTATCTCCTTCTTGAAAATATTCAATGTTTTGTTCTCAACTGCTTTCTGTGGTACAGGATTCCATAGGCTCAGCACTCTCTGGGTGAAGAAATTTCTTCTCATCTCAGTTCTAAATGGCCTACCTTATATCCTTAGATTGTGAGCCCTGGTTCTGGACTCCCCTGATCATCGTGGACATCCTTCCTACATTTACCTTGTCTAGTTCTGTTAGAATTTTATAGGTTTCTCTGAGATCACTGTCATTTTCTAAACTCCAGTGAATATAGTCCTAACTGATCCAGTCCTTCTTCAAATCTCAGTCCTGCCATCCCAGGAATCAGTCTGGTAAACCTTCACTGCACTCCCTCCATAACTAAAACATTCTTCCTCAGATAAGGTGACCAAAACTGCATGCAATACGCCAGGTGCATCTCACCAAGACCCTACAGAATTGCAGCAAAACATTCCTGCTCCTGAACTTGAATCCTCCGGCTATGAAAACTAAGTTTTTTGTTCAAAGAAAAAGACAAATAAGGAGGTGATAATGGGACACTGACTACCCACATCCTGACTCAGCAGGACTGACCTATCCTCTTCCTAACTCCCTACCTACACTCAACTTTACTGGCTCCATCCCCGCCTCTTCAACCTGTTTGTTTCCTCTCCACCTATCCTCTCCTCTATCCCTCTTCTATCCGCCTCCCACTCTCTCCCTATTTATTTCGGAACCCCCTTCCCCTCCCCCTTTTCTGATGAAGGGTCTAGGCCCGAAACGTCAGCCTCTCTGCTCCTATGATGCTGCTTGGCCTGCTGTGTTCATCCAGCCCTGCACCTTGTTGTCTAGGAATCTCCTGCAGGCTTGTTTCTGTTTTACCCTTCCATGCATATACAAAAACAAAGTTAAAACCTGACTACAACCACTCTTCTGAGTGCGCAAGTGTGCTAACGTACTAACGTGCTATGAATGTCCCAACTTGTGAACGACCATTAAAGACCCCGCACTATAGGAGAAGAAAGTGAAACATCACGCTCTCAATCTGAGCGCTGCCAGCTAGCTTCTGTCGAAAAGAGCCAGGAGAAAAGAATTTCAGTCAATCTGCAACGAATCTATGTTTTGCGTGAATATTTTTTCTCGCAATTGGTATCTAGTAAACTCACTTTTTCGCTTAACCCCAGAAAATCTAGTTAAATTGGCTCCTTTTAAAACATAAATTCACTTTGCCTGGGAAAAAACAGTGTTCATAAGGGAGATTTACTTTATAAATTAACCTTGCTGTGACTAATTAAGACTTTGGAATAAAGAAGAGGAGCCAGCTCATCCCTCCTTACCAGGGAGCTGAACAGTTTGAGGGTTCCTATCTGAAACTAAAACAAATTGGGGAACTTCACAGGTCACAACACCCCTCTTTTACATTAATTTCGTCTACAGATTTCTGATTTAAGGAAAAAGTATTCTCACTGTGTCCAATAAACCCTCCCTGTGCTAATCACGTATTTGGCAGCACGTCTTCTCCTGTAGTTGCTTCATCTTCTGCCCAGGCTATACTATTCTGTCATGCAGTGCCTAGATCAGCCTCAAAGGCCCATAACACCACTGAGCCTCTCTGCAGGCACTTTCTTGCTCCCTGAGTTCAGATTGCTGAGCTGACCTCATAGTTTGCTGTCATTGGCTCTTGTTGCCTGCCTTCAGTTTCCAGGCACTGTTACCATTTCCACCATTTAGTAATGCAAGATCTACATACTTAAGAGTAAACAACAACGATTTTTTAACAAATCCATATGCAGAGGACAGTAACAGAGGATATTTTACCTGGAGCTGCTCAGATCCAAACTTCAGTTCTGATATCACTATGACCCAGTTCCGTTTCACATGTGGGCAGTAGCTTTGCTTAGAGCAAAGGTGCAATTCTTTTTACTCTACAACTCAAGGGCAATCGTTGGTAGAAAGCCATGCTACACAGTTCTCAGTACAGCAGTCTGCCATGCCAGCATCAGACTCAGCATCTGTCCTTTCCTATACTACTGCTGCTTCTTCTTCCTCCTCTCTAACTTAGAGGCTTCTCTTTGAGACTCCGGATCACCTGGGGTACACATTCTTTGTGACAGAATTGCAGGAAAGCTTCCATATTTTCCCAGGCTTGTAGAGTGGGAACCAAACACAATATTGGCTGAGAGAGATAGTAAGAACTGCAGATGCTGGAGAATCCGAGACAACAAGGTGCAGGGCTGGATGAACACAGCAGGCCAAGCAGCATCATAGGAGCAGAGAGGCTGACGTTTCGGGCCGAGACCCTTCATCAGAAAAGGGGGAGGGGAAGGGGGTTCCGAAATAAATAGGGAGAGAGTGGGAGGCGGATAGAAGAGGGATAGAGGAGAGGATAGGTGGAGAGGAAACAAACAGGTCGAAGAGGCGGGGATGGAGCCAGTAAAGGTGAGTGTAGGTAGGGAGTTAGGAAGGGGATAGGTCAGTCCAGGGAGGACGGACAGGTCAAGGGGGCGGGATGAGGTTGGTCGGTAGGAGATGGAGGTGCGGCTTGAGGTGGGAGGAGGGGATAGGTGGGAGGAAGAACAGGTTAGGGAGGCAGGGACGAGCTGGACTGGTTTTGGGAT
>NW_025973867.1:0-8817 GCF_021869965.1 Rhincodon typus
CTCTCTGCTCCTATGATGCTGCTTGGCCTGCTGTGTTCATCCAGCCCTGCACCTTGTTGTCTCGGATTCTCCAGAATCTGCAGTTCCTACTATCTCTTATTTAACACCCAGTTCTGCCTTTCCTTGAGCCAGGAATCTATTATCACCGCAATATATTTCCACATGGTAGTGTGTGCCTTTAATTCCCCAACTTTATTAACTAGACTCTGCGAATACATGCGTGCACAATCCTGATTTAGACTTCATTACTTTCTAATTGAGAAATCCTCCACAACTGCTCTTCCTTTTTTCTACAGCCCCACCAACACCCACCTACAAAGATACAGCTGAGCTGCACATGGTGCCACAAATGTAGCTCTGACTGCAGTTCCTTGATGAAACAGCATTCTCACCATCCCAAAAAAGAAAACTAATTTGTGAACAAGACTACTGAGGACTCTCGCACTTCCTGGCAGTCACATTTTTCCTTTCTGCTTCCAGGTCCTTAAGGTGTGGTGTGACCACCTCATTGACTGTGCTATTCACAATTTTCAGCCTTGTGGATATGCCATACTAGCTTCTGCCACCTCTCAAGCTCTGATAACTGGAGCTCAAGTTTTTGAAGCTAGCAGCACTTCCTACACCTGTGGCTGTCTATGGATACCAGGGGGGTTCAAGACTTCTAATATATTAGAGGCCATGCATTCCACTCGACTAAGCTGCACTGCTACGCCTTAACTTTTCCTCCCTTACATTTACTTTATCTGCTTTGAATTGCTTATATTACTTTATTACAGTGGGAAGGCAGTGGTCCACAGTTGTATTATCACTACAGTATTAATCTAGAGACGAGGCAATGTTCTGGGGACCTGGTTCAAGTCTCGCCATGGCAGATGGTGGAATTTAAATTGAATAAAAATCTGGAAATAAGAGTCTACTGATGGCCATGAAACCATTGTCAATTGTCAGGTTAAAAAAAAACCCATCTGGTTCACTAATGTCCTTTAGGAAAGGAAACTATCATCCTTACCTGATCTGCACTATGGGCGACTCCAGGCACACAGCAATGGTCGACTCTTAAATGCCCCTTGGGTAGCTAGGGATTAGCAATATATGCTGGCCTAACTAGTGATGCCCACATCTTGTGAATAAAAAAAATGACCCCTACTTCCCTGGTGTTTTCAGTTAGCTACTGAAAGTAGCAATTTAAAGATAGTCTCCAAAAAGTTTAGTACCAGAGTTAACAATGAAAAAGAGTAGAAGCACTTCCTCCCCACTCAGTACACTTTACTTCTTACAGAAATCTGTACATTATAGTAGCTCTTTCCCCCCTCTGCACCTAATTCCCAGATATACTCACTCAGCCTCCATCTCAAATCAGGCAAAGTCTCCCTCACACTGACCATTTGATGGATCAGTCATCCCTATCGCCACTGAATAAGATATTTGCATTACTGTCAACTTGTGCTGAACTAAGGAGATCTGTATTATACAGCTGTTTCTGCAGAACGGGAGATGAAGCTACACAAATAATTGCACATGAAAAAGTTACAGCCATCTGATAAGAAGAAAATATTGAACTTATTAAATCTGGACTATGTTTGTACCAAGTTGCAAGACAATGTGCAAAACACCGCATTCATTATTTCTGACTGATAATCCAATATCCTAACAAAAAAAAAAAAAAACAAAAAAAATTGGGAAAGATAGTGCAAAGTTGTAGAGAATCTCTACATGGTACCTACCGAGATACACAGACATTTTGCAGCATTCCAAGTACCAAAAATCTTAAAGATACAGAACCCACATTTGAAAGAATTACAGTTTAGAGCATTTTATTCTTCAAATGAGTATGTATATGTACACACAAACTAAACAGAAAAAAAGTAAAATGAGAACTACACCAAATACTCTATACAGTTCAATCTGGTGTACAATAAAATTATTTCTTGTCCAAATGGACAACTAATGACAATTGCAGTATTATTTACAAAAACCAGAGGCTTATCCCAAGAAACATGAAACACAAAAGAATGAGGAAGAATGCCTACATTTAATAGTGTCTTTTGCATGGAATCTGAAATGTTGTTCAATTTTGTACAACAATGAACCTACCCAAAACATGCAAAGAAAAGGAAATTTGAGTTGCTTACTCGGTCATATAGTTCAACAATCAAGTGATAGGCTGCTTGATCAGAGCCAAATTGGAAATCAACTATCCTATCAACACCAAGTTGCTTAATGTGGATCAATCTCCGTGATTTTAAATGTTTACGGCACTGTAAACAAAAGGAAAATAAAAATCAGTTTTAGCAAAGATTCTCTGCAAATTAAACACTGAAAATAAGGAGAGACCGATAGGAGAAAGGAGACGATGTCTATTTTGTGACTGAATCAGGACTAGAGGGAAACAGGAAGATCTGCCATTTCTCATCTTAATTTCAAAATAAACACAGCATATTTGACAGATTCAGTAACCAGAGAGTATTTTTAAAGCTATTTTATAAAACAATGTAGAAACAATTAAAAGAGGAAGCCATTCAACCAACAATGACTACACCAACTCTCTGCAAGAGCAAACTGACCAACAAATAACTGCATCCTTTTTCTGCAGCCCTGCATATTCTCTTCAGAAGCTTATCTAATTCCCTTCTGAAGTTTAGAATTGAATTAGCCTCCATCAAGTTCCCAAGCATTGCAGTCTAGCTCCATCGGTTGGATAAGTTTTTGTTGCCATTGCTCCTTTTGCCATTCACCTTAAATTGGTGTCCTCAGGTTTAAAACCTTTCTGCCAAAGGGAATTAACAAAATTATAAAGAAAAAAAAACACATTCTTACAGTTAAAAGCACTGTTTCTAAGTTTCTCCCAAAACAATCATTTAACTCAACAACAGTAAAATTACTTCATGTGACTGGCTCTAATAGCTTATGTTTCCCGTTCTATAGATGTTATAACTTTAAAGCTCATTTCCACCAAGATAATGAAAATAAGAATTCCTTTTGGGGAAAAAAAATGAATTCAAACGGTGGCTAAACTACCACCTATACCTTCAATTATTGCTTGGTAGATGCTACAGACTTGAACAAAATGGAAGATACAATTATATATTAAGGATACAGACAAAAACTGAAAGAACTGCGGATAGTGTAATTCAGGAACAAACACAAAGTTGCTGGAAAAGCAGGTCTGGCAGCATCTGTGAAGGAAAAATCAGAGTTAACGTTTCAGGTCCAGTGACCCTTCCTCAGAACTGATGGTGGCTGGGAAAACGTCAGTTTATGTGCAGCAAAAAAGGGAGGGGGATGAGGTACGGAGTAAACGATAGGATAGAGCCTAAAGAGAGAGAAGAGCAGTTGGACAGACAAAGGGTTGATAACAATCAGGCTGGGAGGATGAACAGTTGTTAATGGGGACTATTAGTGACTAACAACAGATAGTGTGTAATGGCAGGCTGTGGTAACAAGGCCTGGTGTGTGGGGTGGGGGTCTGGGACATGGAAGAGTTTAAGCCATAAAATTATTGAACTTAACAAAAAGAGTTTGAGTTCAATAATTTTAGGGCCTAAATTCTCCCATGTCCCAGTTACCTGTTATTAGTCACTAACAGTTCCCATTTACAACGATTCACCCTCCCAGCCTGATCATTATCAAATCAAACCGAAAGAACTGCAGATGCTGTAAATCAGGAACAAAACAAAGTTGCTGGAAAAGCTCAGC
The DNA here is from genome assembly GCF_021869965.1 of Rhincodon typus. Lineage (NCBI taxonomy): Eukaryota > Metazoa > Chordata > Chondrichthyes > Orectolobiformes > Rhincodontidae > Rhincodon > Rhincodon typus. Next base: position 3,697 of record NW_025973867.1, read on the forward strand.
AGGTCTGGCAACATCTGTGAAGGGAAAAAACAGAGTTAACATTTTGGGTCCGGTGATTAAGTCCGGTCATTATCAACTCTTTGTCTGTCCAACTGCTCTTCTCTCTCTTGAGGCACTATCCTATCATTTACTCCCTACCCCATCCCCCTCCCCCTTTTTTCTGCATATAAACTGACATTTTCCCAGCCACCGTCAATTCTGAGAAAGGGTCACTGGACTCGAAACGTTAACTCTTTTTTACCTTCACAGATGCTGCCAGACCTGCTGAGCTTTTCCAGCAACTTTGCTTTTGTTAAGGATACAGATGTTCAATATACTGTGAAACTAACAAAGCTTACTAAAAATGTGGTAAATTTATAAAACTAAGAATTCTACTGTAAGTAATGATCACTTTTTACCTTCATTGCAAAGCCTGAAGGCATCATATTCTTCGGCCATTCAAACTCGGTTGTGTGGATCCGGATACCAGATTCAACCAAAAGCACAGCTTTTGATTCTGGCCTGCAAAATGGAAAAAAAGACAGAACGGAAACAAGCTAGCTACGAAGTGTGGGAGTCTGTTAATATATGCACAGTAAACTAACTTTGCAATTACATGAATTAGGAATTGTAGAATCATACAGTATAGAGGCCCTTTGGCCCATCAAGTCTCTAATGCCAAAACAAGAGCAGGCCCCTCAAAGCTGCTCCTCCATTCAAAAAGCGATGGCTGAACTGATTATTTCACATTCCTTCACATCCCTGATAACTAAGCAAAAGGGTGAAAGTTATGGACCAGACTAAACCCCCTTCAAGTATAATCGAGGTGATAGCCTAGACCATAACTTTTATCTTAGTTAAAGGCAAGTGCAAGGTGCTGCATGTAATTCAATGCAAATTACTTGGCTTTAAGTAAAATACACTTTATTCTTATCCTACAGTTAAAATACAAACAAAAGAAATAAAGAATTAGTATAACTTTAACTCTATTGGAAAACTTAACAGAATAATAGATTATTTAACTAAACAGCAAATGTTCCAATATAGTAACATCCCATAAATAGAACCATGGCAAAGTCAAAGTCAAAGTCAGTAAAACAGACCATTTCACATGCAATTCTGGTAGCAGAGAGAGATGTAACAGTTTTCCCACAACCAACTTCAAAACCCCAACTACTGAAAACTAAACTGGTTCTGTGGGAGCCTAACCCCACCCATTCATGCTGCTTCTACTGTAGTAATTTTTAAAAATTCCAAGAGCTCACAAGCTGTTTACTTTATTGGCTTGGAGAAGACAGCTTGATACCTATGGCTCAAAATCTCTCATAAAAACTAGGTCAAAATACACCTCTTAAAGCCATAGAATTGCCACATCATCAAGAATCTACCCTACATCTCCTTTAAAAAATACTCAAACATAATTCTTCTATTACCTTTCGAGGAGAAGAATTGCAAAGATTCACCACCTTCTATGAAAAGATCTCACTGTGATCTTTAAATTCAGCCCCATCAACCCCGTGAAGTCCTCCTTACTAGCATAGTCAGAGTCAAAAAGCATGGAAACAGACCCTTCAATCCAACTCGTTCATGGTGACCAAGTTTCCCAAACTAAAACTGATCCTACCTGCCTGTTTGGCCCATATCCCTTCAACCTTTCCTATTCACATACCTGCCCAAATGTCTTTTAAATGTTGTAACTGTACCTGGCAGCTCATTCCGTATATTAGGCACCCTTTGTGATAAAGCTGCCCTTCAGGTTCCTTTTATATCTTTTTTCTCTCACCTTAAAAACATGTTTCCTAGTTTTGAACTCCCCCACCCTACAGAAAAGACCAGAATAGGAGTAGTCCATTCAGTCCATCAAGACTGCTCTGAGCTTTATAACAATCATAGTTGATTGAATTGTTCAACTCCATTCATCCACACAAACCTGTAAGCCATTTGAAATCAGAAATAGATCATTGTCTACCTTAAATATATTCAAAGACTGAGTTTCCACAGCTCTCTGGGGAAAAGAACTCCAAAGATTCAAACTCTATGTGGACATGCTTCTCCTCATCTCAGTCCTAAATGGCATCCCCCTTATGTTCATATACTCCTCAACCAAGGGAAATATCTTACCTGCATCTACCCCATCTAACCTTAAGTATTTTTTGGGTTTCAATTACATTGCCTCTCATTCTACAAACTCTAGAGAATACATCTGGAAGCTCTGCCAAAACAGCCTGAAATAGTCATACTGACAAAATCACAGCTTACAATGTCCCAGACAACACCAACATCCCTGGTTATGTCCTGCTCTACTGCAGGACAGATCAAGCAGAGGTGGTAGCACAGTGAGGGAAGGAATTGTCCTGGGAGACACTGACCCCATGAAGTCTCACCGTATCAGGTCAAACATGGAGAAGGAAAAGCTTGCTGATTACCATATACTGCTACCCTTCAGCTGATGAATCAGTACTCTTCCATGCCGAAAACGATTTGAAAGAAGCACGAAGGATGGCAAGGGCACAAAATGTACATTATGGGTGTGGCTTGCAGCATGCATTACCAAGAAGGGCTGGACAATACTACTACTGATGAGCCTTAAAATGACATAACTGCTAGACTGGATTGCAACAGGTGAACAGGAAACCAACAAGAGGGAAAAACAGATCCACACAGTCTGTGGACGATTGTGTCCATGAGAGTACCAGTAGGAATGACCACCACACAGTCCTTGTGGAGATAAAAATCCCCTCTTCAGATCAACAGCATTGTCCATCATGTTGTTGGGCAATACTGCCCAGCCAAATTGAACAGATTACAAACATCTAGCAGCTTAAGACTTGGCAGACATGAGGTACAGTGGGTCTTCAGCAGAATTGTACTCAAACACAAGCTGCAATCTCAGCACCAACATATTGCACACTACCAACCAAGCTGATATAAACTCAAGTTCTATCACAGCCAAAGCGGTGGATAATTAAACAACTCACTAGAGATGGAAGCAAATATTCCCACCCTCAAAATGACAGTACAGCATAGTACATTAGTGCAAAAAGTTAAGGCTGAAGCACTCGCATCGATCATTAGCCAGAGTGCCGAGTAGATGACCTAACTCAACTTCCTCTGGAGGACCCCAGCATCACAGATGACAGTCTTTAGTCAATTCAGTTCGCTCATGGGATATCAAGAAACTGAAAGCAACAATACTGCAATATATTGACAGTTTGTCAACACTAGTACTAAAGACTTTTGTGCTCCAAAACTTGCTACAACACTCCTATCCACTCAGATATTTGGAAAACTGCCCATTATGACCTGCATGCAAAAGGCAGGAGAAATCCAACCTGCCAATGAACGCTCCACTATTCTTTTCTCAAATTCATAAAACATTAGAAGGGGTCATCAACTGTACTATCATACAGCACTTGATTAGCAACAGCTTGATCAGTGACCAGGCATTCAGCTCCTGAATTCATTACAGCTTTGGTTCAAAAAAATGGACAGAACAGCTAGATTCCAGGGATGAAGCAAGAGTGAATTTTCTTGATATCAAGGCCACATGTGATTGATTGTAGCATCAAGGAGTCCTTGCAAAACTATAGTCATTGCGAATCAAGGGCAAAAACTCTGCAATGATTGGAGTCATACCTAGCACAAATTAGGATGGCTGTGATCACTGCAGGTCAGTCATCTCTGTCCCAGAACTTCAATGCAGGAGTTGGGCCCCAGGCCCAACTATCTTCAACAATTTAATCAATGATCTATACCATAAGGTCATTCATGGGGTTGCTCACTGATGATTACACAATGTTTAGCACCATTTGCAACTCCTCAGATATGGAAGCAGCCTGCGTCCAAATGAAAAAAGACCAAGACAACTCACTATTCTGAGGAAGGGTCACTGAACCCAAAATGTTGACTCTGATTTCCCTCCACAGATGCTGCCAGACCTGCTAAGCCTTTACAACAATTTCTGTTTTGATACTTAAATACTGCATTCAATTATATATTCCCCTTAAGTATTTTACTAATTTTGCCACTAGTTCATATACTATTTTGTACTTTAGGAATGGAACTGACTAGGTACACACTGAAACAGCTAGTAGTTGAATAAAAAACAATTCCTACATGTTGAAAAATTAGCAAAAGCAGAGGAACACGTCTTTTCCCTCTTCCTTAACTCCCTTACCTCGCCCATACCCCAGCACTACGTTCAAAGTTACACTCAGATGCCTCCATTTACATGCTTCCAACTTGACTGAGTCCCAGGTACAGAAAAAGTTCATTTAGGATGGTTCCGTTAATTATCTCACTCAGCCTCTCTCCAGTGGAGAGCTTGCGTGCCCCTGATTAAATTTTAAATTTCATCTAGGCTTAATCAGTAAATTAGAGTTAAATGTTAACTGAAAAACAAAATTACATATTTAGAAAGAGTTTATTCATCAAGCCTGCATGTCTCTGTTCACTCAGTGAAGTATGTAATTTTAATTTTTTTTAAAATCTAGCTTTGTCTTAAAATCAAATATTGAATTGTTTAAAATTGTACTTCCAGTAAGCAAGCTTTAAACTAGACATTAAGGACCGGGTTTTTTTTTAATGGCATGGCAATACTTGTATTTAAAATCAAATTCTCTTTTGTCTAGATGAATAAAGAGAAAGCAGATTTTGTCCCAAGAGCCTTAACAATACACTCTATATTTTCTAATCAACCTGCCCAGAGACATGATACATCTCTGCAGTAGGTGGGACTTAAACTGAGTTCCCTGGCTCAGAGGCAGGGGCACTATCAAAAGACCATTACAGTCCTAACAATGCATTTTTTTTTTCTTTTTATATTCAGAAGTGCTCTTATACACAACTAGATGTTTTTCTTCACCATCAGCAAATTACCAACTGTATTTTTATATCCATTAACAACCAGTAAATCATGTATGTTTTCCAATTGATTAATTTACATGTAAATCCCGTTAAGGGTAATGCAAACAATGCATTATACCAGGTAGAATACAATTGGCATTGGTGATAGTAGGAACTGCAGATGCTGGAGAATCCGAGACAACAAGGTGCAGAGCTGGATGAACACAGCAGGCCAAGCAGCATCATAGGAGCAGGAAGGCTGACGTTTCGGGCCTAGACCCTTCATCAGAAGGGTCT
>NW_025973868.1:0-8816 GCF_021869965.1 Rhincodon typus
GTGTTCATCCAGCTCTGCACCTTGTTGTCTCGGGTTAGAGGTTTCTGGGCTTGGAAAGGACAAGATCAGAAGTAAACACACCGTCCCCCCACCCTTAATAATCTGCCAATGTAACGGAGGCCACAATATGATCAGCGAATGCAGTAGACTAGATTGAAAGACGTACACATGAAACACTGCTTCATCTGGAAGCCTCATTTGGAGTCTTGGATAGTGAGGAGGGAGGAGGTGAATGGGCAAGTGTTACACCGTCTGCAATTACATGCGAAGGTGCCATAGGATAATTAGGAAGCATTAGGAGTTATGGAGGACTGGATCAGGGTGCTAAACTACACCTCCTCAGGCCCTGCTTTCTGCAAGGATTCCCATTCCATTCTGCCAGTTTTTCCACTTACGTCGCATCTTTTCTGATGATGCCGTCTTCCACCATACTGCCCCGAAATGACCACCTTTTTCCTCAAATAAGGACCTCACAATACCACCCCCCAACAGTTTGTTGTTGACAGGGACATCAGCCACGTCTGACCTATCTCCAACAACTCTGCCTTCACCTCTTCCCCTGTTTTCCAGAACAACTATAGGGTTCCGTTTGTCCTTAATTTTCCTCCCCACTCATCTCTGAATTCAAAGGATCGTCTTCTATGATTTATTCGATCTTCAGCAGCCTGCAACCAAACACATCCCGAATACTGTTGGCATCCCACAGGTACAGTTCCCATCATGACACCCCGGCCCAGATGGTGCAGTCTGAACCCACCTTATGGGTCCAGAACAACTCAAGGGTAGCTTCCTAGGCCACCTGTAGTCTCCTCAATACAAAGCCAGCAAGTTTCCTTCAGCCAAGCTGCAGACACTGTGGAACCAGCTGGGAGGTACACTGAGAAAGGCAAAGACACAGAAAAACCACTGAGGGAATTCACAAGGCTGTTGATTCTCATTTTGTACACATTACTTAATTTATGAAAGTATATCATTAGAAATAAGTTAGGATTTTCTGTTTTTTATCCCTGTATTATCGGCATGAAACTGATATGGTTAGTGAAAGGAAATGTAGCGACAGTCAGACTGTTCGTGTAGAGTGATTGAAGTTAATTTTATGACAGCTGATTAATCTGTCCAAATAATAAGCAGGCAGAGATCAGCTATCACCAATTTAGCCTTATCCTGTTTATTTTCTTACACTTCCTCTCGCACTTCCCGCTCCACTTCTGATTCTGAGAACTTGTTCTGCACTATGCGACCGGTCTTCATTCAAGGCAAGTTTGATTGTCAAAAGAAGCCCTAACAGGCCACCCAGGTTCTTTCAGCGAAATATCTAATATGGTTAAAGCAAAACTCCTGCAGCACCAACCACAGCAGTTTATGTAACCCGTCAAAACATCAATCAGTTTTAGAAAAAGTGCGAAACTTCATGAACAATCACACCAGTTGTCAGAAGAAATATGTCATTTCCTCATGATCCATTTCAGTAGAGTAGGGAGTGGATCCTTTCTAATGTTTGACAGGTGTGAACGTTTTAGACAGGGCATCAGCTGGACACTGAAGTTCCAAAATGGCAGCACTGGTGTCACATCAGGGTCACATGCAATCATTGTTCTTATAATAATTGTTCAAGGCCATTTAGACCCTGGAGCAAACTTACAATGAGACCACAGTGCTGCACGTCAATGAGTATAAATACCAAAAACACTGTAGACGAACACTTGAAATGCTGTACTCGACCTGTAACCTGGACATATGTATGGTAAAGTAATTGCAACTTTTTATTTACACAGCGTACAGTACTCCAGTCTTGTTTAGAACCATGACTCATGAAGTATAGACTGTTTCTTCGCTTCCACTCCATCTCAGACACTTCTGCTTAGGTCATGCTTACATCATTAATTACATAGTGTCATTGAGTCATACAGTATGGAAACACACCCTTTGGTCCAACTCATCTGCACCGACTAGATATCCTAAACTGATGTAATCTTATTTGCCTGCGTTTGGCCCATATCCCTCAAACTATTCCTATTCATGTACCCATCCAGATGCCTTTTAAATGTTGTAATTGTACCCACCTGCACCACTTCCTTTGCCAACTCATTCCATATATGCACTGCCCTTTGCGTTAAAAAGTTGCCCTCAGGTCCCGTTTAAATCTTTCTCTTGTCACCTTAAACCTACACCATCTAGTTTTGGACTACCCTACCCTGCGAGAAAGACCTTGCCTGTTCTCCTTATCTTAGGTAAGAAACAGGGAGAGAGTTCAGCTAAACATGTGCTACAGAGCTGGTGTAGGAGGGAGGGCTTCCATTATGTGGATAATTGGAGCACATTTTGGGGAAGGTGGGACCAGTACAGTAAGGATGGGTTGCACCTGAACCAGAAGGCACAAATATCGATGTTAGTAAGGAAGATGTGCTAGGAATTTTGAGGAAGTTGAAGATAGATAAGTCCCCCGGGCCTGATGGGATTTATCCAAGGATTCTATGGGAAGCGAGGGAAGAGATTGCAGGGACTTTGGCGATGATCTTTTCGTCCTCGCTGTCCACGGGTATAGTGCCGGAAGATTGGAGAGAGGCAAATGTCATTCCCTTGTTCAAAAAAGGGAATAGGGATAACCCTGGAAATTACAGTCCAGTTCGTCTTACAACAATGGTGGGCAAATTATTGGAAAGAGCTCTGAGAGATAGGATTTATGATCACTTGGAAAGGCACAGTGACAGTCAGCATGGATTTGTGAGGGGTAGATCATGTCTCACAAACCTTATTGAATTCTTTGAAGAGGTGACCAAACACGTGGATGAAGGAAGAGCAGTGGATGTGGTATACATGGATTTAAGTAAGGCATTTGATAAGGTTCCCCATGGTAGGCTCATGCAGAAGGTAAGGAGGCATGGGATAGGGGGAAATGTGGCAGATTGGATTCAGAATTGGCTGACCCTTAGAAGACAAAGGGTGGTAGTGGACGGAAAATATTCAATATGGTGCTCGGTTACGAGTGGTGTACCACAAGGATCTGTTCTGGGTCCTCTTCTATTTGTGACTTTTGTAAATGATTTGGATGATGGAGTGGAAGGGTGGATTAGCAAGTTCGCGGACGATACGAGGGTGGGTCACGTTGTGGATAGTGCGGAGGGCTGTTCTAGGTTACAAAGGGACATTGATAGGATGCAGAGCTGGGCTGAGAAGTGGCAGCTGGAGTTTAACCCTGAAAAGTGTGAGGTGATTCATTTTGGAAGGACAAACTTGAAAGCAGAATACAGGGTTAACAGAAAGATTCTTGGCAGTGTGGAGGAGCAGAGGGATCTTGGGGTTCATATTCACAGTTCCCTGAAAGCTGCCACCCAGGTGGATAGAGTTGTTAAGAAGGAGTATGGTGTGTTAGGTTTCATTAATAGAGGGATGGAGCTCAACAGCCGTGAAGTTATGCTCCAGCTATACAAAACCCTGGTTCGGCCACATCTGAAGTATTGTGTCCAGTTCTGGTCGTCTCATTACAGGAAAGATGTGGAAGCATTGGAAAAGGCGCAGAGGAGATTTACCAGGATGTTGCCTGGAATGGCGGGAAGGTCTTACGAGGAAAGGTTGAGAGAGCTCGGGCTTTTCTCTTTAGAACGATGAAGGATGAGAAGTGACTTGATAGAGGTGTACAAAATGATCAGAGGTATAGATAGAGTGGACAGCCAGAGACATTTTCCTAGGGTGGAGGTAGCTATTACGAGGGGCATAGTTTTAAAGTGAGTGGAGGTAGATACAGGGGAGACATCAGAGCTAGGTTCTTTACTCAGAGAGTGGTAGGGACGTGGAATGCGTTGCCGGAGAGGGTAGTGGAGTCGGCCTCATTAGGGGCATTTAAGCGGCTATTAGATAGGCATATGGGTGACAGTATAAGGTAGGGGTGGAGGTTAGATAGACCTTAGGATTAGGGTAAAAGTTCAGCACAATATCGTGGGCCAAAGGGCCTGTACTGTGCTGTACTATTCTATGTTCTATGTTCTATACTCCTTATCATTATATAAACCACTGTAAGGTCACCCCCTCTACATCCGATACTCCATAGAAAAATACCTATTCAGTCTTTCCCTATAGCTCAAACTCTGGCAACATCCTTTCACTGACTGATTTACTGATCACTGTTTCACATTAATCATTTACTGCACATCTCCCCCAGTTTTAATCCTCAAAACATTATTTATCTATTTCAATTCCTACCATCTACTTCACTCTCTATTCTAAATCCACAGATTGTTTCTCTTTGGTGTTTTCACTGTTGGTCTTGATCTTGTTCTTCACCTTGTTGGTCAAGGATACTGGTCAACTCTTAGTCCTTGGTTTCTGTTGGATTTTTTTGAGGAACTGAGGATGGATTTTCTGAGGAGTGGCTCATTAATTCCAACATGAGGGAGCTCTACATTTCTGACAGGGGATTCTGATCAGGGATCCTTTAGAAATGTGGAGCTTTATTTCCATTCTGACAGGATCCTTGCAGTGCAACTGCTGGCGTGGGGTGGGGGTGGGGGGGTGGGGGGAGGTGGTTGGTGGGGGTTGGAGCTGGTATCAAAAAACCACGCACCTTTTTTCAGCAGTCACCTGCTATACTCTGAAATTTAAAGATGCAGAATCACTGACAGCCACTTTGACAGCTGATGTCAAAAGTGAAGTAGGTAAGCTCATTGTGAGGTTTGGGAGACTAAAGGGTATGGTGCCAGATGGGTATGATGCCAGGCAAGTAAAAGGTAGGGTGTCTGAAGGGCATTGTGCCAGGTGAGTCTATTGAGGGTCTACCCAAACCAAATGGACAGCAGCAGTTCAGAGAGGGAGCTTCTGCTTTCCCCTCATATCCTTCCATATTATTTTTAGAAAAATAATTTTCCAGTGCCCTCTTGAATACCTCAATTGAACCTGCCTCCATCACATTTCCAGGCAATATATTCCAAATCCTAAATATTTGTGTGAAAAAAACTTTTTATTTTGTTGCATTTGACCCTTATGCAAATCACTTTAACAATTTTAAAAACCTCTGTCAGATCTCCTCTTTGTCTTTTTCTTTCCAGCGAGAAAAGTCACAACCTCTTCAATCTATCCTCATGTCTGAAGTTCCTCATTCCAGGAATCATTCTTGAAAACTGTTAATGCACTGTCTCCTTTGCATTCATATCCTTTCCATAATGTAGAACCCAGAACTGTACACAATACTCCAGATGCGATCTTACAAGTGTCTTGTACAAGTTCAAAATCACTTCCTTGCTCTTGTTCTGTATGCCCTTATTAAGCTAAGGACATTGTACGTTTTATTTGCTGCACTCTGCACCTGTCCCGCTAACAAAATGATCTGTGCACAGATACACCCAGGTCCCTCTGCTCCTGAACCCCCTTTAGAATTGTGTGCCATATTTTATATTGTTTTTCAATATTCATCTTCCAACATGCATCACTTCTGTTCTCAGCATTGAACCTTATCTGCCACCTATCGGTCAACCACACCGACTTATCTATGTCTTTTGTATTTTCCAATATCCTCCTTAGGTTACAATTCTTCCAAGTTTTGAGTCGTCTACAAGCTTTTAAATTGTCCTCTGCACACCAAGATCTAAATAATTAATGTATACACCAGGAAAAGCAAGTGTGCCACTTTGGAACTGCACCACAAACCTTTCTCCAGTCCAAACTGTCCATTCACCATTACTCTCTGTTTCCAAGTACTGGCCAATTTTGTATCCGCATTCCTACTGTCCCTTTTAGGTCATGACCTACATCTTTCCTCACAAGTCTGTTGTGTGGCACTCTATCAAACAACTTCTAGAAGTCCATATAAACCACATCAAGCATTTCTGTTACATTCTCCAAAAACAATTTCCCCTTCAAAAATCCATGCGTTTCCTAATCAACCACCATTTTCCAGGTGACTATTAGTTCTATCCCAAATAATTATTTTTAGAAATGTCCCCACCACTGAAGTTAATCTGACCAGTCTATAATTGCTGGACATTCCTTACAACTTTTTTGAAGAAGACTTTATGTTTACAATTCTCTAGTCTTTGGGCAACTCTGATATCTATTAATAATCGTAAAAATATCAAGAATGATAGGCTTAGATTTAAAGTGATTTGCAAAAGAAGCAAATGTGGTATGAGAAAAACAAAACTTTTTTTTAACTCTAGTGATTCAGGCCTGGAATGTAATTCCAAAAAATATTTGTTAAAGGCAGAGGCACTTAAGAGGGCATTAGATGATTATGTAAATAGAAAAGATCTGCAAGGGGAAGGGGAAAAGACTGAAAAATGGTAGTAAGTCATAATATTCATCAGAGAGCCGGTGCAGTCAAAATTAGCCAAATGGCCTCCATTTGCCCCATAACATCTTTTTAAACAGTGACAGTATGGTGTCACCTAAAAGTTTACTAGACAAGATGAAAGCATGTAATGTTGTGGATGATGCACTGGCATGGATATGGGACTCCCTCAGTAACAGGAAACCGAGAGTCAGGAAAATTAATTTCACTTTGGCAAACTGTAACTAGTGGAGGGAGCAAGGAGCAGTGCTGGGGTCTCAATGATTTACAATCTACATAATGGAAAAGTGTGAGGCAATGCACTTGGAGATGACTAATAAGGTACAAGAAATACACTATGAAGAGAAGGATTCTGGAAAGTGCTGAAGGTCAGAGGGCTCTTGGTGTACACATCATTTATCCCTAAAGTAGCAGGGCAGGTAGAAAAGGTGATGAAGAAGGCATATAGCATACTAGTGTATGAATTGAAACATACAAGGGTAAGGAAGGTAGGTTGGAACTGCATGAAACACTGGTTGATCTCCATGCTATAGAAAGGATGTAATTGGACTTGAGAGGGTGCAGAGGAGACTTACCTGGATGCTGCCTGGCCTGGAGGGTCTGAGCCATGAGGAAAATTTGACAGCTTGGGACTGTTTTCCTTGAGCAGCAAAGGGTAGGAAGGCCCCTGATTGAGATGTGCAAGATTGTGAAGGGCAAAGGCTTCATTGACTAGGGACACAAAATTAAAGTAATGAGTGGAAGACAACAAGGAAATTTGAAGGGAAATTGTTTCATCCCAGAGGGCAATTTGAATCTGGAGCTCCGCCTGAGTGCGTAATTGAGCCAGAAACTTTCATAACGTTTAAACAGTATTAACATATTCACTTGTGCTATAGTGTTTCTGGCTTTGGGCCAAAAGCTGGAAAATGGATGATTGTACCCAGATTTTTGTTAACTCACGAACACAATGGGCCCAAAAATTTTCTTCTCTCCTGCAAGTATCTTGAATCTATATGAATGTCTTGGATGTTCTGATGATGGAAAACTTTGGCAAATGTCTCTCTTTTCAGCAAATATTAGATAGGAAACATTGGCAGACACCCTGTGATTTATAGTTACTATGGGAAGGGGAGGGGTTCTAGTAATTGAATGTCATTAATAGACTGGATATGAAATAAAGGTCAGATTAAAATGGATCAAGCACTTAACCCTCCAGATAATATATAGAAATACATCCTCCACTCCTTTAATGTCTACTCAGATTGTCTGGGCAATTATTTGTTGTTAAACCAAACTTATGAGTGGCAGAGTAGGCAGCGTCTGGGCTCCTGTGCTCAGACTTGTTCTCTTGCACACTTTTTCATATCTTTTCCTTTATTCCCCTTCTTCTTTTCTTAGTTTTTTAAGTTTTCACTTAGACTAACATTTTAAAGAGAGCCCTTCTGTAGAAGGGCAGCTTTGATGGCGTCTGGAGCAGCGGTAACTTCATAGGCAGCATGGCTACAGAGGTGGCCAGCCTGTGAAACATAGAAACATAGAAAATAAATAGGTGCAGGAGTAGGCCATTCGGCCATTCAAGCCTGTACCACCATTCAACCAGATTGGATCATGGCTGATCATGCAATCTCAGCATCCCATTCCCACCCTTTCCCCATATCCCTTGATACCTTTAGCCACAAGGGCCACATCCAGCTTCCCCTTGAATGTATCTAATGAACTGGCCCCCAGCAGCTTTCTGCAGGAGAGAATTCCACAGGTTCACAACTCTCTGAGTGAAGAAATTCTTCCTCATCTCAGTCCTGAATAGCTTACCCCTTATTCTTAGACTGTGACCCCTAGTTCTGCACTTCCCCAACATTGGATACATTCTTCCTGCATCTGGCCTGTCCAGTCCCATGAGGGTTTTATGTTTCTATGAGATTTCCCCCTCATTCTTTTAAACTCCAGCAAGCCCAGATGTGGGCTTTCCAGAGTTTCAGACTTTCAGATCCAGACTTTCTTCGTATGTCAGTCCTGTCATCCCAGGAATCAGTCCGGTGAACCTTCACTGGACTCCCTTAATAGCAAAAATCTCCTTCCTCAGACTAGGAGACCAAAACTGCACACAATATTGAAGGCATGGCTTGTAACTGCAGCAAGACATCCTTACTCTGATACTCAAATTCTCTCGCTATGAGGCCAGAATGCCATTAGCTTTCCTCACCACCTGCTGCACCTGCATGCCAGTCTTCAGTGACTGTTCCACCATGACACCCAGGTCTCGTTGCATCTCATCTTTTCCTAAACTGCCACCATTCAGATAATAGAGATAACAAGGTGTAGAGCTGGATGAACACAGTAGGCCAGGTAGCATCAGAGGAGCAGGAAAGTTGACGTTTCGGGTCTGGACCCTTCTTTAGAAATGCACCTGTCTGTTTTTCATATCCGCACTTCCTATGGTTACTGTTGTCAATACTCCCAGATTATTCACAAAATAATTAGAAATATTATACTGTAGTTATAATGAACTGCTCAGTGGTTAGCACTGCTGCCTCACAGCGCCAGGGACCTGGGT
>NW_025973869.1:0-389 GCF_021869965.1 Rhincodon typus
TGGGGGGGGAAAAATGTCTTTGGTGGTGGGGTCCAACCCAATCCAAGGCCCCAAGAAGACTTGCCACATCAAGCAGATGTTCACCTGCACATCTTCTAATGTGGTATACTGCATCCGCTGTTCCCGTTGTGGCGAACCAAGCGGAGGCTTGGGGACTGCTTTGCAGAACACCTATGCTCGGTTCGTACTAAACAACTGCACCTCCCAGTCGCGAACCATTTCAACTCCCCCTCCCATTCCTCAGACGACATGTCCATCCTGGGCCTCCTGCAGTGTCACAACGATGCTACCCGAAGGTTGCAGGAACAGCACCTCATATTCCGCTTGGGAACCCTGCAGCCCAATGGTATCAATGTGGACTTCACAAGCTTCAAAATCTCCCCTCCCCC